>NC_000086.7:71811665-71916665 GCF_000001635.26 Mus musculus
TTTTCAAAATCCGAAGAAACACAATCTTACAGCAAACTACCTGCCTCTCTGGTTTCTACAATCTTTCTACTCCCTTCTTTTTGTTATCTTCAAATCCTGTGTATCCTAGCCTGGCCTCTAACTCACCATCCTCCTGTCAGGCCATTAGGATTTAATGCTTACTCAGTACGTTTTAGTTGTTTGTTTCTCTTTTCCACGTTCCTCATGTGGTTTTTCTAGATTGGGAGATTTTATGTTTAATCTCATTTCCCCAAACAGCATGTATGAATACACAAGCACACAGACACACAAGGAGACACAGTACCCCATGCCCTCACTCCTGGAGAAGCACACTCCCATATTTGCATTCACACACATTTGTGCACTCCCCTTAACCTTTTCCCTCTTGGAAGTGGATCTCTTCTTCCCAGTACTGGAGCCAGAGGGGCAGCTGGAAGAGCAAGGATACACAGTACCCCATGCCCTCACTCTTGGAGAAGCACACTCCCATATTAGCATTCACACACATTTGTGCACTCCCCTTATCCTTTCACCCCTTGGAAGTGGATCTCTTCTTCCCAGGACTGGAGCCAGAGGGGCAGCTGGAAGAGAAAGGCCATAAGCAGGCAGCTGGTGTGCTTAGTCTGTTATGCTCCCCTCCCCTCTCTGACCTGGTGATGGAATCCAGGGCTTTGCTCTCACACTAAGCACGTCCTCTACCACGCCCTCTACCACAGAGCAGCCCTCCAGCCCTGTCTTTTACTATCAGTGATCAAAACACTGACTCACCCTTGTCATGCTTCTAAGTTTCTTTTTCCCGTGGCATCCACAGTTTTTCTTTTTCTGGAGTCTGGGGTGGTGGAAAAGGAAAAGAAAAACACCCTAAGATTTCTCACATCCATTCAATGTACTTAATTTATTCAGTCAATGTTGGGAATGTAGCCTCCTCCTGGAGTGAGTGGGGGTTGGGAACCAAGATCACACTCTGAGGTGCACTGGCCTCAGGGCTCGAAGACTTCCTGAGAAGAGTTTCTGGGAAGGCTTTTGCCAGAAGCATGCTCTGCTGAGGCCCAATCAGAGCTGCCCTGCCCTTCCCTCCTAGGTGTTTCAGAAGACCTCCAGGAAATCGGAATCTAGACTCTAGTTCAGTGCCTGAACTAGAGGAGCTCTGTCATCAGAACCCACTGCCTCTGGTCTCCAGGAGCCCTGGATCAGCTCTCCCAAGGAACAACCTTCTGCCTTTTGTTCTGCCCACAGGCCATCATCATCTCCTCAGCACTCAGCCTTCGCCTGCCAGAGCATGGGTATATATCTGTTGGGTTGTGGCTTTGTCGTAATGCTTCTCTTCCAGTTTCCGCAGTCACACTTCTAGTACTGTGGGAGGTGCTTCTGAAAGCACTTGGGCCAGGATCTTTGAACTTTCAACTGGCAGCTAGAGTCTTGCCACCCCATGTGGACAGACTTTTTCTTAGGATGCTGTTATAGAACTTGGGGGTCCTCCCTGCTACCAATCTTTAATAAGCCAATTAATAATGGAAAGCAGAAAAGGGAGAGTTATTCAATGTGGTCCCATTGAGAGAAGATGGACAAAGTGATGGAGTGAAACCCTCAAGTTTGTTTTGTGGTTTCGGGAGTGAGATTAAAATTCAAATAGAAGGACAGTGTATGCATATTTAAGTGTGGCCGTGCCCTCTTGTTCCCCATTGAAACATCTTGGTCTAGGCTTCTTAGTCTCAGTGTGTAAGGTAATCTGACAAGTTGTTAGATAAATTCTCCCCCTGGTTGTGGCCTTTTCTTTCTCTCAGCATGAGTTTCCTGGGGGAAATTCTAGAGTTTATTTAAGGCCTTACTTCCCCTTGCCTCCAGAGTCTCAATCTTGTGTATACTCTGGATTTTCCATAAAACTACCTTGTCCAGCTCTGAGTTACACACAGTTAAGCTGGGATCTTAGGTCTAAGAAGGTAGTTCTTTTTTCCTATCATATCCTTTCCTCCTTTTAATTTTGGTCTAGAAGTTGAACTATGCTTTTTCTTCAAAGGGTGTATTTTATGAGTGTGTATTTTCAGAAAACAAGGTTCCCACTGTCCATTAGAAGTGTTAGAAACAAACAAACAAAACACCAATAAGCTCAGCATTGCACAATGGAACACACAAACAAAGGGAAAGTGGCTCAGCAAGACAACCTCCTTTGCAAAAGGATGCACCTAGACCCAACCCTGAGTAGCAAGCATACTGGGGCCCAAGATGCCTCCTGTCTTTTCTTGCTGACTAGGTGGTGATTGAGGTTTACCCCATTGCTAGCAGTTCAACTTCTCAGTCTGAGACAATTGGCTAATTGGCACAAATGGGAAGGAGAAGTTTCAGGAAGTATGAGTCCTTGTTGGACTAACTACATTTGATAAGACAAACACTAACAAATGGACCCCCACTCCTCACACGAAGACGCCAGGGCAGCGTCTTTATTTCCCACTGATTCTGTTGTTGACCATATGGTTGAATTTTTGTTGTCCTCACATCTCAGTTTTTGAAATGCCATATTGTGTAGACATAGACTCAAAAAATACTAATTGATCTTTCAGGTATTGCTGTCTCATCCAAAGCCACAGGGGGAACTCCAAATGGAGCTGTGTGAGCGTAAGGCTTTGTGGAACAGTCCTACAAATTAGGGGGCAGCTCAAAACTTGAGTGTATTTGCATACTTTCTTTGCTACTTGGTTAATACCAGTGGCATTTACAATAATATTGTGCAGAAGGTACTAGACCAAGAGTTAGGAACTATAAATTCTCTAATTACATCAACCCAAGAAATTTGGGGTAAGTCATTTCCCTAAATAGTTCTCAGTTTTCTCAAAAATAGTGAATACTTGGCAAATGTTTGAGAATCATTTCCTGATTCTAGGGGAAATAATGATGTCACTACTATCCTTTCCTTCCTTGTGACCATGCCACACCTCAGCATATGACCTTATTTGGAAATATTGTTGGTCCAAAATATAATTACTTATGATACTGTCATATATAGGGTAGTCCTCTAATGCAATCGAATTGGTGTCCTTATGAATACAGGGCGTTTGAACACAGACAGGCAGAGATCAGGATGTCACTTGTACAACCCAAAATGCTAAGGGAGAAGCACAGAACGACTCCATCTTTTTCTAGTAGAGCTCAGAACTAACCTGGAGAACACCTCCATCTTAGACATCTAGGAGTGGGAAATGATTAACATGTTGTTTAAACAACAGTCCAGGTTGTGGTCCTTTGTTATCGTGATCTTGGCAAAGATTAATACATCTACATTGTTTTTGCGGCCACAACTCAGTTGTTTAACATATATTGTCTAAAATTGGGTACATACAATCATTCTTTTCACATTCATATTTTAAAGATTTATTCTATCAAGTATACTACAGCATATTTTAGGTTTTAGTAATGGTCTTTCCATTTACCCTGTAGATGAACAGGATTACTTTGTCAGTGTGACAAAATTTATGCCTCAAGTCAAATAATGTGATGTTTTAGTTGTTGAAGTTCATTAGATTTTTAGAACTAACAAAACTTGTTCTCAGAATACCCATTATTAAGTTTATGGGTTCTCCGGGGGTTTAAGGACCATGGGGTGCTAAGCAAGTTCAGGAATCAGGAAAGTGTTCCGGCAAAGAGCCCTACCTCATCATGTCTGGTGGTATAGATCTGGAATCCCAGCCACCTGGGAGGCTGAGACAGAAGAATTGAGTCCAAAACCTGCTAGGCTGTGGACTGAGTTCAAGGCTGGCTTGAGTGAGTGAGACCCTATGTCAAATTTTAAAAGGGGATGGGGAGTTCTGGGAGTAGTTGTTCAGTAGCAGAGCACACATCCAGCATGCTACAGAGATCCTGGTTTCCATCTCCATCACCCCTCCATGCCCTCTCCCTCCCTCCTCCCCCTCCCCCTCTCTTGCTTTCACTCCAAATCAACATAGACAATAATTTAGGATTTATGGAACATGCTACTTATGTTGCATCTACCCAATATTAAAGTTGTAGAGACAATGCAAATGAATATGCATGACTCAGTTCCAAACGTTCTAATTATGAATATTAAAATTCAAATGGCTTTTCTGAGTCGTTTCTGAGATCTTTGACATTTTCTTACCCCTCAGAAGAGAGAAAACTTGGCTACAGGCCCCATCTATTTGACTGGCTGCCCAGTGTGTCACGTGGAACACCCAGTTTTCCACGACCTGAGTTCATACATTAGGTTCACCTAAGGATCTGCATGAGGCCTAGAGAGGGGTTACTCCATTTCAACTGAAACGCAAGCTTCCTACTGCTCCATCAAGGCTGGCTTACTTGTCCTTTCAGATGTGCTTAGTATCCCGTGGTGCAGAAAATAGGTATGTGGTCAGCAGCCCTTTCCGGGCTTGACCATTTAAGGGCTGTCACAGTATTAGCAGCCAAAGGCAACCTAATTTTGTTAAGCCTGTCCTAGAGCTTACACACCCTTTTCTGTTGGTGCCTCTCGGGTTGCCTGGGAGCTTAGGCCCATCTGTCCTTACTATTTTGAGTCCCTGTTGTCTCATTGGCGGCTTTCTGAACAGCTGCAAAACATACTTTTAACACTAAGTGGAAGTTTGGGTCACCGGCTCCCACTGTGGAACAGTCACTCTCAGCAAGGGCTTTCAGCGAGAGTTCTCTAGTTTTACTGACTCCGGTGAGTGTTAAACTAACTTCTCTCAACTCCTTGCTAGATTGCCAAGGCGGGTAGGAATGAATGAGGTCTTTGCTTATGGGCTGGTGGAATAATGTGCACTGCTTTTTGTGTTATCGGAAACTGCTCGGTTGCCTAGCACCGCAGCCGACAGCTGGGTCGTCCTTTCCGCGGCTCCTCTACCTCGGGTCACCAGGCTCCCGTGACACCGCAAGCGGGACCGAGAGGCGAACGACAGGCACTGGGCCCGGAAGGACAATGCTGCGCGGAAAGTCCCGGCTCAACGTGGAGTGGCTAGGCTACTCGCCCGGCCTGCTCCTAGAGAATGATCCGCTGGCAGCGGGACGGACACCACGAACCCCCCGCGGGTAAGTCACGTGAGTGCTTGCAGCGTACCCGCGCCCGCGCGCGCTGCCCGCGCGTCACTACGCCGCGCCACGCGAGCGTGCTTCGGCAGGGGCACTTCCGGCGCGACCGGCCTAGACTGTCACCCTGTTAGCCGCCGCTGAGCCTCCGCTAACTACCCGGCGCCTGCTGCTGCCCTCCCGGCCACGCCATGGAGCGTCTTGATAAAGCAGCGCTCAATGCGCTGCAGCCTCCAGAGTTCAGGTATCCCTGAGTTCCGCTGGGCAACGGTGGCCGCTCGGCTCTGGCCTGGCGCTGGCCCCAGGGCAGGCAGGAGGCAGGGTGGGCTTGGGGACGACCCCTCCACGGGTCACCGCAGGCTGATGAAGAGGTAAAGTAGTTTGGAGCCTGCAGCTTCTGAGTGGCGGGCCCTCAGTTCACGCTTCCTTGCTCTTCCCCTCCCTGTTTGGCTGCTTTGCAGTCTTCCCCTTTGCCAGGTGGCTCTTTTGAGGATAGGCGCCCGGTCTCCTTTATCTTGGCGCTTGCGAGCCCCTACATCACATGGTTTTTTGTAAATATCTAGTGTGTGAATACAGTGGAGGCAGGCTCTGATGTGAGGTCACTTCTCTTGAGGGGAATCAATTAGTAGGATAAGGACTGGTGACTGAACAGAAAGAATGTGATAGTAGGCCTCTCTGAGGCAAGGGCCTGGGGAAGAAGTTAGCAGCCATTAATTGACATCATCAGATTTTTCTTAATTCTTAGTTTGGCTGACTACTTAAATTTTAACTTGAGAAGAAAAAGGAAGTTGAATTCACATAAGTGAATTTTGTGATCCAAGATCACAAAATTAGACCGCTGACAGGTCTCAGCAGCCCCTAGTCAGGTATAAAATAAGTCAACCAAATGACATTCATTGCTTTGTTTTATGTCACTGATACTACCTGACCTGATTTGTACCAGCAGAACCAACAGGTAAAGTGAGCTATGACTAGAAACTAAGAAGAAAATGGTCTAACTGCTAGGGGAAGGTGGGTAACTGCTTTTCTTGTAAGTTTTTTGCACACTTAACTTTGACTATCACTCATAGGCTTTGGATATTTTAGGTGGATATTTTGATCAGTAACAGACTGCAAATGTCTTCCATGGGATTGTATTATCTAGTGATATATCAGCCATTTTAGTTTGTATGGATATGCTCCGGGATGTTTGTGGAGTGGCAGAACCTTCTGAAAATGCATTTCTCAAAATATTTCACTATTTTTAAATGGGGGATAACTACTTAAACTACTGAAGTTATAAAAGAGAAAAGTCATTTTTTTAAAAAGTTTAAGTTAGAGAAGAGTAAGAATGTATTGAAAATAATAGACCATAAATTAATAACATATGAACATACAGGGTGTGGGGACCTGGATGTTAATATATAGAAAAGATTATATTTACACGATGGAACTATGGTTTTGTTCACACTAATATTTTTATTATGTTGTATCATTTTAATAAGTGTTTATAAAATTATTTTTAAGCTTTATTGTTTTAAATTGTGTGTGTGTGCATGTGCGTGCATGTGTGTATGTGTGTGTGTGTGTGTGTGTGTGTGTGTGTGTGATTCAGGTTCATTAAGGAGGTCAGAGGCATTGTTGGATCCTCTGAATCCGAAGTTAAAGCAGTTGTGAGCTGCCTGACATCAGTGCTGGGAATGGAACTTGGGTTCTCTGGAAGAAAAGTATGACTGAGCCATCTCTCTGGCCCATCCTTGTAAAAATTATACCAGATAGTAGATACTTAAGAGAGATAATTTAAAAAACACACTAGTTGTAGTGGCATAGACCTCTTAAAACTACCTATTGGGAAATCCGAGGCAGAAGGATCATCATTTCAAGGCCTGCTTAGGCTACAGAATGAGTTCTAGGCTAACATGGGCAACTTAATGAAATTCAGTCTCTAAAGGTAAATAAGAAGAGCTTGAGAAGTAGCCACATGGTAGAGCATTTGCCTAACATATATGTAGCTCAGTAATGGTAGAATATAGTAGAAGGTAATACATTTAGGTACCAAGAGATAATCTTAGAATGTTTTCTTCTACCAGTGTACTGCCCATGACAATCAATATAAGAGTAAGATTTTATTTCTCCCACTTATACAAGGACTGATTAACCCAGAAAACTTGCTAATACAATGTAGTTTTATGAGATATAATTTTCATGTATATTAGCTGTTTAAACTTAATAGCCTTGTGTCTGCTTTATTGTAATTTGACATACAGTTCCATATTTTCTGCCCCTATCCATAGTTGCCAGTGTTTATTTTTTCTATAGATTTGGTCATTTTTAATATATATATACATACATACACACATACATACATATATAATTGTGGAATATGACTACCTTGATTGTTTGCGCATATATACACCCACCCTAACACACATTTCACTGTCTCTCTCTTTCACACACACATACAAATTAAGAAGTGGCTGCGTCTGTCTAGAATACTTAGCCATGACTGGAGTGTCTAGACGGACTTTTGTTTGTTGATGGAACTTTTTACTGTCAGATTTTTCCTCTTCCCTGTCTATCAGAATAGTTTAAAATACATTTCTATTTTCTAGGATTTTGGTTGATTTTTCCATCACACTTTTAAAAAGTAATCACATTAAAGGAAACACAATTGTTTAAATGATGAAGTATTCCAAAAAGAATGCCTTGTTTTTTGTGAAAATGCATTTCTCTGCAATTTCAGACTAGCTTCAAATTATGCAAACTAAGCAGTAATGCTAACTATGGGTTTTACATCTAGTCTTTAAAAAACACTGTGTTCTATACCCTTCCTATCATCATACTTTGGCTCAAACCAGAGGACTATACCAGAAATAAACCAGAAAAGACAGATGTATTCTAGAATCAAACTGATTCTATTTTCAGTTGTTTAAATGATGAAATATTCAAAAAGAATGCCTTGTTTATTGTGAAAATGCATTTCTCTGCTTTATTTGGAGTCTCCTGGAATAGCCATTAATTGTCTTCTTGGTTTACTCTCACCCTGCTGTATGTTCTATGAAGCCCTAACTAGGTGTTGAATCAGTTTGATTCTAGAATACATCTGTCTTTTCTGCTTTATTTCTGGTATAGTCCTCTGGTTTGAACAGAAGTGTGTATAGTCCTTGGGGAGGAGCTGTTTGATTGCAAATGGGTTTGGGTTTTTTTGATATAATGTTTAGAGGCTTGTGTGCCTGCATATCAATCTCAGGATCTGACTTGGGTGCACACATGCGCATGCTTGTCTCTTTGCCGCGTTCTGGATTGCAGAAGCTATTTGCTCAGAATTCTTTTATCTTCAGGATTTTTGTATTTGGATATGGTTTGTGAAAATTGTGTTCACTTTCTTCCAGAAATGAAAACTCTTTAGCTGCAACCCTGAAGACACTGCTGTTCTTCACAGCTTTAATGATCACGGTTCCTATCGGCTTGTATTTTACAACGAAAGCTTATATATTTGAAGGTAATCTTTACGTACTTTAAGATATTTTTATTTTCTAATTTATTCTGAGCTTTTATGAGTCCTTTTATTGTAAAACTTGTTTTCTTCTTCCTTTTGTGTAAGTTAAATATGTGGCCAATGACAGTTTGTATGCTTTGGTTGGCTGGGTGTGGTGCTGTATGCCTGTAATACTTGGGAGGACTGGGCTACATGAGACCCTGTCTTAAGAACAAAACAAAATTTTGGAGGATATTTATTACTTACACTGTATTGCTTTAAATGTTTTGCACAAATTCACCTAAAGAATCCCCACAACAATACTCTGAATTAATTAGAAGCATGGTACAAAAAGTGAATAATTGCAATCTGCACTACCAGTGGAAATGGGCGAAGAAAAGAGAAGAGTTGGTAATTAGTAATTCCGACTTTTGTGTCATGAGCACTGTCCTTCCATATGGCCTGCTTTGCTCTCTGCCTTAGGGTACAGGAGTTTTGTTTTGTTCCTGTATACTTTGGAACTGGGCTCCACGACTTGGTTGTAGTTTTCTGTAATGGTGTTCATCACAAACAGAATTCTTAGGTTTTGAATTTTGTAGTTTGGTAAGTAATAAGTGTGTAATAAAATGAAATATTCTCTTTTCTTGATAGGTGCCCTTGGAATGTCTAATAGAGACAGCTATTTTTATGCCGCAATTGTTGCTGTTGTTGCTGTTCATGTGGTTCTGGCCCTGTTTGTCTATGTGGCCTGGAATGAAGGCTCACGACAGTGGCGTGAAGGCAAACAGGATTAAAGTGACATCACCTTTTGATAGCATGAAATTTATTTTTGAATATGTTACATAATTCCGGGGTATTGATAATAAATACATTTGTTTGAATAAAGTTGAAAGAACATGTTAAAATCAGTCTTAAAGAGTCAGTCACATTTGGCTAAATTTTGACCCACCCAATAATATGGTTACTTTGAACTTTGAATCTCCATTTGCAAATGAAAATGTGGAAAAGTTGGAGAGGTACAGATGTATATGTTTCATGAGTTATCTCTTATCCTAGGGAGAATTTACATATCTTACAATAACAAAAATGATAGCAATGTGGCTTATACTTGCTTTTCAGTTTTATTTATTTGGGTATATTAAGAAATACTTCATGAAGCAAATCTAAATTCCCTTTTTTACTGAAGGACTTCGCTGGAATTACCAGGCTCTTGGGTTTGAGATTCTACTTTCCTTAAAAGTTACTTACATTGTAGGCATTTTAGTTAATCTGACTTTTAAGTCAGTGAGGAAAGATTGCTCTCACATTCCATTATTTCACAGGGAAAGTCACTGAAACCACACTATTCATGCAAAAGGGTGTAGGGTTACTGAGGACAGCCAACTGGGCTGACTGCCAGCATTGTGAATATCACACTATCATTGTGCCCTCACTTTGCTTTGAAATTAGGTTTCAGTTGCAAAGTTTATCGAAATTCCACTTAATTTGTTGTTCTAGGTTAAAATAGTTTTAGAATACCAAAATGTTCAGCATTTACAAATTGAGAGTCTATACAGGCTTGAAACATCACAATTCTTATGAGGTGTTCATGAAGTTGTTTTGTCTATTAATCCTTTTTTTAAATGACATCTCAGCTACATCCTGAGCATAAGCTATGTTCTAAGATAATCCTTAGAGTCTTTTTTTGATTAGAACAACCCTGCGCCTGAAAAAAAGCCCAGTTCCCTTGGTACCTTCAGTCTCTGGTCAGACAGACCTTTTGGTACTGTGTATGTGTATAAAAACGACGACCCCCAAATATTTATTTCTGATTAAAAGATAATATATTCTGGAAAACACTGGAAAATACATATAAAAATTAAAAAAGCAAAAAATTTCCCATAATGTTAACTACCTGCAGATTATCAGTAGTTTAGTTCACAACCCCTGTACAAGTACACTAAAACCTTGTTTTAAATTTAGATCTTGTCAACTTCACCAAAGAGCTGTTTGCAGTTTTTCAGATGTGTGGTAATTGCCCATTGCCTTACAAAGTATATACTATCTTTATTATTTTAAAATTCCCATTTCAATGTTTTCACCATAAAGAAATGTAAAAATTTGAGGTGATAACCTAGTTTAAATACTATATAACATGCATATCTCAAAACATTACATGGCACCCATAAGCGTGTATGCTTCTTGTTTTTATGTTAATTAAATTGAATTGTAAAAATGAAGAAATTTCAAATACCTGTTACTGATAATCCTAATATAATAAATGGCCCCTGCTTAAATATTTGCTATTATTGATTTGATGGTCTACTGTTATTTTCATGCTGTGGAACTAGACTAGAAAAATAGGTGATTGGATATAAAAATATGTGCTTGTGTTATGTTATTGTTATAAACAACAAGATTATTGTGATTTTAAAAAGATTGTTCTTAATTCTTAAATTTAACAGTTGTGTGTAGTTTAAATATATTTTAAAATGAGCATTCTAACCATGAGAGTCTTTATTTTGTAAAGACTGCAGTTTTTAGTATTATGATATTTGAGTCCTAGACATTGTGTGCTAGAGTTCTAGAGGGTTGGTTCCCTTATTAGGTGGCCTATTATATTTAGAATTGTCCACTCAGTTTCTTTTTATGTAATGCCAAGGCTTTTTTCTTATACTTTAGGAATATTGTACTATTTGTAAAATATACTGTTATTTTGTTTTATTTCAAACGTTTGCTAACTAATGGTACAGGTCTTTTAAAAAGTATTTTACCCAGGGATACATGTAAACACATGTAATTTTCCCTTGGCAATAAAGTACAATGTGTTTGACCATTAAAATATTCACACTGGTATTTAGAATTATTATAAAACTTGTTTTAAAGCATTTTTTCTAGGATTTTGACTGCTTACTTATGAGTTTGCTGCTGTTAGGTAACATTTTTTTAAGGTTTTTAACTAGTTTCCTCTTTCACAAAGTACATATTTCATGCTGTGTTAGAAGAAAAGCTACAGTTAACCTGTTAAGTGTTTTCCGGCGGAAACTGTTCACTGATGGTCAAAACCTGATTGTAATGGTGATCCCAGTTAGGGAGTATAACTTGAAGTGTCCTTGCAAGCTACTAATTTAACCCCACTTGCTGTAACAGTACTTTTCCCAACTTCTGATATGCCTTCCGAATAATCCTTTCAGTGCTAAAAAAATGGAAGGCTGCTGTAGGATGCATCTGGTATCACTGACTCTTTAAATGGATGCCATTTCACAGGTTAGAGTAGCATTCTGGTTTTCAATGATAGTAAAGAATTTTAAACCTGCTATTCAAAGTAACTGCGTATTTCATGGGAATCTAATAGTAACTATAACTTGAAGTTTACATGAGAAAAGTCATAGTGAACCGGTTATGGTGTTCCATTATTTTAGGAAGCAGATGTAGGAGGATTAGGAGTTTAAGACCACCCTGGACTTCATGAGACCCTATATCAAAAGAACAGCAGCAACAACAAAAGCTACAAAAACAATTTGACTTAATAATAATAAAAAAAAGCAACTAATGGGCTTGTGCTTATTTTCATATAAATCTTTTGTAGACAGGACATTCAAATGGGTAAGTGAAAGTATACAAGGAAGATGTAACCAAGGAAGGCTGATGCTGGAGGTGTGCGAAAGAAAGGCTTGAGATCCGTTTTACATATATCCAGTGTATCTCCAGACAGTTTGTATTTAGTGTGTAAGTATAGTAAATCTGTAGACAAAGTGTTCAGCGATGGTACAGTATTTGTCACTTGTCTTCAGTTAATAGCAGGTTTCTTTACTACGTTATTCACTAGTGAAACACACAGCTATTCAGATTTTGCTCCTAAAATTTATTTTTAACAGACTTGTGCTATAGTGTAGCTTGACAACATTTTTTATCCCAGGAGAATGGAGTTACCTTAAAATAAATTACTTTCAGAGATACTGGAAATTTACTCATCAATGCATAACCTGTGAATTTCTTAACTCCATTCCTTTACAGACGTCTAGAATCTTTCCATATCGCTGCCGGCCACACTTTTAAACCTGTGTTAATTGCTATGTGTGCTTGAAGTATCTGTTCTTTTAAAGATGTTCTTTAAGTCATATTGTCAGTTTTACAATCTAGTCTTCCTTCCATGTTTGGTGAAATCTCACTGAACAGGAATAATAGCAATAACTAACAACATCTGCACAGCACCTTACAGTTTGCAGAGAACGTTCACATATTCTTGTCTGAGTTTTGCATAGTGAACATGTCACAGAGATGTCCCTTGATGTCAATGCTAAGTGTTAGAATGTTCAGTCACAGTGTCACTGGCCTTGCTGCGGCACTGATTAGCACACTGACGGGTGGGGGGAGGGGGGCGTGCCGATGTGCTGTCTGTAAAGCTGCGTCATCACAACGGGGCCTGGATAGCTTAGCCACTTGCTTCAGACTGACTTGTTAAGTGATGCTTTTCTACTCTACCTGAATGGCTTTTGTAGTCAGTATATTGTAGCCTGTAATTTATATTAATTTACCATTTGTTGTCATTAAAAAAAGTGTCTGTAATGCTACTGTGCTGTGTCCTCATTCGGTGAATATTGTTACATTAACCTCTGGTTTTTAAAAAAATCTTTGTGAGCTTGTTTCTGCTTATACTGTAGAATATGTCCAGATGTCAGTTTTTAAATGTGTGTTTGCTTCTCTGTGTGTCATATAGCATAAGTGTAGAGCTGTCAAGGAGGTTTAGTATATCCCATGTAGGTAGAGTGGAGATATTTGGGGTGTGTTGGGGTACTGATGTAGAAGGACTGGTTATATTCCAAGTAGGTGGACCAGTTAGAACTGATATGGGGTTAGGGTAAGGAAAGCTTGCCTCAGTCAAGTGGAATTTTACACACCTATAACCTCAGCAGGTGAAGGAAGAGCAGATGTTCAACTTCATCCTGAGCTGCATAAGAAGTATGAGGCCTATTCGTGCTACATTTCTGTTTGAAAACACAAGTTATCTTGTAGGTTTTGGGGAGTAAATAGATTTAAAATACCACTAAAGGAATAAGGTTGAAAATACATGAGACTTATTAAAGGTGAGAAGAGAATTACTGGAGACCTTCAGCATGTTCGGCATTACACACATGCACACACGCGCGCGCGCGCACACACACACACACACGTGCCTTTGACTAGTTTTCTGCATCTTGTTTATTGCACTGGCTGCAGCTCCTTTTGGTGCTCCCGAGGACTCCAGCTAATTCTTAGTAATAAATACCACCCCATTCCAGCTACCATTTGAAATGTCTCAGTTTCAAAAGTATAGATAATGAGCTGTCCAGGGAGCTCAGGAGACCGACAGGTAATAGCACTGTAGAAACCAAAGCGTGCTGCTTCTATGGTGACTGGAACTCGACTGTGGAATGGAATTAAAAATAACCAATTGTGCAAATGTAACATAGACCTTTAACTCCAGACCTCCGAGGGTGCAGCCTGGAAATTATGGACAAGTTAGTTGGCCTAAATGTGCTTGTGAAGGAACTTGCTAAAAGATATGCATTTTAAAATGTGGGACTTGATGTTTAAAACATGACTATAAAATGTTCATTCAGGGTTCTGTGGGCCCAGCAACAAGCTGTGTTGGACACATTTTCATATCAATGTACTTTGGAGCATGGAACAAATGTTAATGTGGGGACAGAACAAGGCCAAATGGTGGGACCATCCCTTAGTGAACTCAGATCTGTGTGAGAACTCTGCCTTAAGAAGTAGAAAGATAGTAATACAATCTCCCTGTACCAAATTCCATCAGTTTTGACTCAGGAAGAGAACTAAATGGTTAGAGCAGGGTTGTGAAGTTCTTTCTTCTATTTGTACCTATGAGATTGTTTCTGGGACTCTGTACTTAGCTCTGAAGCCCTATAGCACCTCATTTTCCAGCCCCCCTCTTTTGTATCACCTCCACATCTGCATATATTTGTACATCTCAGGTCTCTCATGTAAACTGGCAGAGTGTTTACATAGAATGAACACACCATCCTTTTTGTACACATTGTCACCTGTAGACTTCTCATAATGCCTAATACAATGCAAATTATATGTAAGTAGATGTCATATAGTAGTATTTCTATATTGTATGGGGTATGATATAAAAAAATCTGTCCAGGGAATAAATAAATTGATGGAGAAAAAAAAAGAGCCCCAAAATATTTGGATTCATCAATAACTGGAATGCATTATCTAGTGAACTAATGAGCATCTGAATCAAGTGATCTCAAAGGTCCTTCAAACCTAAAAATTAATGACTTAGGAACTTTGAGACCTAATTGACGTAAAGAGAACCACTATTAATCTGGTACAAATAGCTTTTCACTATTTTTCATACAAATGAACACATTATTTATTCAGACTCTACATATTTTTCTTATTCTTTCTATGTCATACTGAATGATTTTTCATGTAAGGCAGTATTTTCTGTATAATTAAATAATTTTTATAAACTTTTCATAGACCACATGGCATAGATTCCCTAGCTCCCTTCTTTTTTTCTTACATTTGTTCATGTGATAAACATTCATATTGTAACTTCAGCAAAAATGGACTCATAGTTAAGAAGAACAGATTGGTAAATCATTAAAAAAAGATCAAAGTAAATAAAACTAAAAAAATCCCTTACCAGTACAGTTATAATTATCCAATAATTAATATCAGTGACTGATTAAATACATAGACATGTAAGCCATATATATATGGAGGGCCAGCTACATATCTGTAGCTTCTAGTTAGAGACACAGTCCTCTTCTACCACTCTTTTCTCTATCTTTTTAAAAAAAATTTTATTGGATATTTTATTTATTTACATTTCAAATGTTATCCCCTTTCCTGGTTTCCCCTCCAGAACCTCCCGATTCTACCCTGCCTCCTTCTATGAGGGTGCTCACCCACCCACCCACCCACCCACTCCCGCCTCCCTGCCCTGGCTTTCTTCTACACTGGGGCATGGAGCCTTCCCAGGACCAAGGGCTTCTCCTCCCATTGATGTCCAACTAGGCCATCCTTTGCTACATATCTCTTTGTCCCCTTGAACCAACTAAAAGTAAATGAGTAAATTAGCAAATGGGGAAATAGTAGGAAGCCCAATAAATAAAGTAAGCCACTCTCCCCAAAGTTAAATCAGTATTTTCAAATGCGTTGGCTAAGGGGTTTGTGGAACTACCACTGTAGTTGACAGGAGATTCTAGTGTGGCCCAAGATCCCCCACCCTTACTCCTGCCTCTCTCTTCTTTACTCTATTTGAACACTGGTAGAATTCATACACAGAAACTCCATCCCATATTTATTTGGGATACCCGAGGTTGCTGTAACAAAGCAACACTCAGTGGGTTAAACAACTACAAAACCAGGCTGGGTGGCATGCTCTTATGATCCCAGTGTTCAGGAAGTGGAGTCAGGGGGACCAGAAGGTCAAGTTCATCTGAGGTTACATAGCAAGTTTAAGGACAGCCCAAGATACATGAGACCCCCCCTCTTTCACACACACACACACACACACACAGAGAGAGAGAGAGAGAGAGAGAGAGAGAGAGAACAACTATATTTCTTCACAATTCTATAGGCCATAATTATGTGATTAAGGTATGGGTAGGGCTGATTCTCCCTGGAGCCTCTCTCCTTGGCTTGCAGATGTTTGGTTTTTGTTGTTTTGTCCTCAAAGAAATATTTCTCTGTGTAAGATTATTCTAATCTCATGAGGATTCCTGTCATACTACATTAGGACCTTCCCTAAAAAATCCAAGATGAGCATGCATGAGAAGGACTCAACTTGGCATTCATTTATAGCCAACAGACAGAAAGCTCCAAGCCAGGAAATATGTGTAGTCTGTAAGCTGGAACCCCAATCTGTTTGATTTTTTGCATAGGTCATATGTTTCTCAAAACACAAATGACAATGACACAATGATGTGCTTCAGGCAAGTTGAGAGGGTAGCTTTAAGTCCTAAACAGACTTATATGCATTTCTGGTGTCTTCCTGGTCTAGACACAAGCATCATGTCATCTAAATTTTGCCCCCACTGTGTGTGCCTAGTGCTCATCTCTGGGACTGGAACAGATTAGATGTCAAATGCATGTACCAAGTAAGCAAAGGCCATTCTCTCCGTGGTCCAGCAGAGAATTCTCTTTCTCTCTCATTACTATGTGCTTTTTGTATTCTTGAGCCACTGAATGAACTGGTCCTGACCTGTAAGGCACACATGGTGAAGTGAATTTATTTTATGTATGCTCATACACTAGCTGTCTTCAGACACACCAGAAGAGGGCATCAGACCGCATTACAGATGGTTGCCACCACGTGGTTGCTAGGAATTAAACTCAGGACCTCTGGAAGAACAGTCAGTGTCCTTAACTGCTGAGCTATCTCTCCAGTCCTGAAAGCCTATTTTTAATGATAGTTCTTAAATGCTTTAACCTTCCTTTTAGCCCAGCACCCATCAAAGGTAGTGGAAAAGAAAGAATACCGGGGAAGTAGACCTGTTTAGAAAGGTTCTTTGGAGCAATTCCCATCTGTGTTGTCTGGAAATTGGCAGTTTCATTTATAGGTCAATAGCAGCAGCTAGATCCACTCACAAACACTTCACGGATACACCAGTAGTCCAGTTCAATAAAGTCTGGATAGCAAACACGAGTCAACATTGGTGGACTACCTAGCAGAGACAGCCAGGCCCCAGCCTTAACACACGTCAGCAGTAGGGATCAGGAGGGAGGTCAGGATAAATTCTAGGTTGTTCCTCACTAAATGAAGATGCAAGACCAACAACTGTTGCACAGCTAGCTCTACAACCAAGCCTAGCTCAGCCTCCCTCATTGTCCATAGAATCCTATTTATACCCTCAAAACATTCTGTGTCTTCCACAGGTTTTGCCTCGGCAGGTGCATCTGTCTCAGCTAATGTCACTCAGCCAATCCAGCCTGAGACAATGGAAGTGGCAAGAAACTGCAGCAAGCTACAGCATACCATTAGGAGTTTTTTGTTTGTTTTGTTTTGTTTTTTTTGTTTTGTTTTGTTTCTCTCTATGGAGTCTTGACAAATGGAGCTCAACTACACAATGTAAAGTGGACCAATACATGCATGTTGTTAGCAAAGAATCCTTCGTCACGTGTTCTTTCATGTGTTTGCTTTAGCAGAACATCCTCTCTCCTGTGTCTGCTTCAGTGAAACGTTCCTTCACGAGTCTGCCTTAGCCTTTCATCTGTGTCCACTTCAGCTAAACACTCCTTCACATGCTTGCCCTAGCAAAACACCATCCAACCAACTTTCCAAAGAACCCTTAAGTTTCCACTTCGGTGGTTCATTACTCCTCAAGAATGCCTCACTGGAAAGGTCCACCCAGTCATAACTGAAGTTCTGTCTCTTAGGAAAGCAAAAAATCCAGTCAAGTTGACAATGAAGATAAACTGTCACAATAAATAATTATGTTTATATTATTTGTATCACTTGCTTTCCTTATTAGTACTAAAACAGGTTTCCTTCTGATTATAACCATTGATAACTTTATGATGATAGCTTATAATATGACCAAAGTCCATTGAACAGATTTAAACTTTTAAACTTTAAATATTTATTATGCTATTATTATGTGCACATGTGAAAGTCAGCAGACAATGTGAAGGAGTCAGTTCTCTCTTTCTACCGTGTGGGTTCTAGAGATCAAACCTGGTCACCAGGCTTGCAGCGAGAGCCTTGCAAGCTTAGCCATCCTGCTAGCCCAGTAGGCAACTCATGGAGCAAGCTTTCTGAGCCCTGATCACATATTCAAGTGCATGTAATTAGTTAAACAAAATGAGAATTGATATGTTGAACAGTTACGGATATTTAATATGTGCTCTGTTAATGTGATTTTCTCTACTAACTAGGAATTTCTTAGCAGTAATTATTTTTCAAGATCTAAAAGAATTGAGCTTATAGTACAGGGAGTCACCATTTAACTCCTCTACCCCAGTTTTACCTTCATCAACATAAACGTACACTGACTGACACATCTTTACCATCCAAAGTGTACAGTTTGTATTAGGCTTCATTTTGTGGGTCTTAAAACATGTGTAATGATATGTTGCCACCATTATACTACCATGCCTCTTGTGTGGCTCATGTTCGTTCTTCCCTCCCTTTACCACTAATCATTTTATCTGCCTTTTCCAGTGGAATTGTATATAGCTGTAGTCATCTAGTATATCTGTAGTCTTCTCAGAGTGGCTTTTTTTTTACTTAGTGTTATGCAATGAAGCTTCTACCATATCTTTGTTATTTTATCACTGAATGATACCTCATGTCTGTACTGCCACAGATTATCCACTTTTGTCTGGAAAGACACCTTGGTTGCTTTCAAGTTTAGGTAAATAAATAAATAAATAAATAAAAGCATCAAAATTCTTATGTAGGTTTTTATGGAAACATTTTTTCAGCTTATATAGATGTGAACCAAGGAGAAAAATTGCTGGATCATATCAAATGACAACAATATGTTTTAATATGGTAAGAATGCAACAAGTTGAGGGCAGTGGTGCACATTTTAATCTCAGCACTTCGGTGGTAGAGGCAGGCAGATCTCTGTGAGTTTGAGACAGCTTGGTCTACAGAGTGAGTTCCAGGACACCCAGGACTACATAGAGAAACCCTGTCTTACAAAGCAAACCAAAACAAAAGCAACCAACCACCACCAACAAAACAGAATTCAACAAGCTGTCTTCCAAAGTGCTGTGCCCCTTTGCATTCCCATCAGCAGTGATCTAGACTTTGAGTGGCTCCTCTGCCTCATAGGTACTTTATAGAGTTTGCTTTGCATCTTATTCTAAAGGGTATATATTGGTCTCTCATGGTTGTTTTCACTTACAATTCCCTGATGACACATGGGACAGAACATCATTCTCTGTACTATTTTAACCTATGTGTTACATTTCATTTTTAACACATGATAGTATTTGGTTTTTTGTGTGTAAGAGTGTGCATGTGTATGTGGGCATGCATACATGTGCATCTGTGTGGAAGCCAGAGGTGAGAGCCTTGGGTGGTATTCTTCAGGAACCATACATTGTTCACGAGAGAAGGTCTCTCACTGATCCTGGAGCATGCTGGTCACAACAGTCTGTCCATAAACAATCACCAAACCCAGACACTCAACAAGAGCTTGCTGATAGGAGCCTGATATAGCTGTCTCCTGAGAGGCTCTGCCAGTGCCTGACAAATACAGAAGTGGATGCTCACAGTCATCCATTGGACGGAGCACAGGGTCCCCAGTGAAGGAGTTAGAGAAAGTACCCAAGGAGCTGAAGGGGTTTACAGCCCCATGGGAGGAACAACAATATGAACTAACCAGTACCCCAAGAGCTCCCTGGGACTAAACCACCAACCAAAGAAGACACATGGTGGGACTCATGGCTCCAGCTGCATATGTAGCAGAGGATGGCCTAGTCGGCCATCAGTGGGAGGAGAGGCCCTTGGTCCTGTGAAGGTTCTATGCCCCAGTATGGGGGAATGCCAGGATCAGGAAGAGGGAGTGGGTGGGTTGGGGAACAGGGGGAGTGGGGACGAGATAGGGGACTTTTGGAGGGGAAACTAGGAAAAGGGATAACATTTGAAATGTAAATGAAGAAAAATCTAATAAAAAAAACCCACCTTCATAGCCCTGTCAAGGTTGTCACATTTCCAAAATATCACCTTGTCTGTTTTGCCTATTACTTCTTATTTTTAAGGGCAAGTAACATGTTTTATGAACTCTAAAAATAAAATGAAATAGTTTAATCAAGAATCAAGAAGGTGAACTTGGTTCAGACCCCAGCTTCTTTTCAAGTAAGTGATTGTCTAAAAGATTCACTTTCTTTTTAGAATCTCAGTGTGTTCTGTAAAGTAAAAGGAATGACAAAGAAGGTTTCAGAAGTTTTGTGGATTTGGTTTCTTTCTTTCTTTCTTTTTGGTATTCTTCATCAGCTACTAGGGTGGTCATGTTAACATTCAGGCATCTGAGCCTTTGGATGCCTCGTGATACATTTATCTTGAAAATTTTCCATATTTTGTGTCCAGGTTGAAATGAAGAGCTATGAAAGAGGTGGATACCTAGCAACCAGATCTCTTGAAATATCACATTGAATGCATTTGCAGAGAGTACCAGGGGAGAGTATAGACAGCAAAAACCATGCTTCCCTGTTAATTTCATTTGGTGACTCACCCAGTCTGTCACGCAAAGATGGCATTGATCTAAATTGTGACCTTTTCTTCTATCTCCTATCATTAAAATAATGCCAGTAAAAGGGCAGTGACTCACCACGAAAACAGATTCTTTTTCAGAAAATTAGCAAAGCATCGTCACAAAGAGCTTGGGCGAAGGGCCTTTTTATTCACCTTGCCTGGGCGAAGGGTCTTTTTATTCACCTTGCCTGGTGAGCAAGCAGCATCCTCTGCCCAGCTCATTAAGTGCCTCTTCTATATTGTATCCTGTGGACTCAGTCTAGCCTGTTATTTTGTTGATTTGTTCTCATTTTGAGCAGTATTTCAAGCCTTGAATGCACAAGGTAATTTTCCACTGATTCAGTTGCTAGTCATCATTGCCTTGTAATTCAAGGAGGGGCTTAGGGGATTTCTTTTACATCGTGAAATAGTTTCCACATGTAATTTGTGGATCAAGAATCTTATATATGCATATACATTAATTGTTGTTTTCGTTTTTGTAAGTGGTTACTTGGAGCGATGGGAATGTTGAAATTATTGCTTTTCAGTTACTAAATAAGCACATCGCCAAGAAAAGAAACCCTAGAGTTTGGCTCTTAAAAATAAGGCCTATCAATTATATACATTTTGCTCATTATTTCAACCTGTCCGCTCCTATTAAAGTATATACCAAGGCAATATTTAAACAACAACCATCACTTGTGTTTCATTTAAGCTGTATTTATTTCTCTAGCCTGCCAAATTCTGGAAGGTACCAGAACACAAGGCTTATATTTCCTCTGTGAAATAAATGGTGTATCAATATAACTTGGCAAAAATTTATGTAAATTTTAAACCATAATATTATGTGTTCCTGAAAACATTATGAATACACACAGCTGAAAGTGACAATCTCAAAGTCATCTGCTGTCACTCTTCATTGTACAGGTGTTAAGGCGAGAGGGGAAAAGGGAGAAACAGCTTCTTTGTGGTCTTATGCCAGCTCATGAAAATGCCTAGACAATAACTCTGTCCTTTAACTTGTTAATATGTTCTCTTGCTAGCTTAGCCTTTGACAGCAGAACGCCCAGAGAGAATGACTCTGGGAAAATATTAGTCTTATTTGGGGAAAAAATGTACAAAGATTCCAGATGGATAAGCCCTTGGATTAAAAGGGTATATTTGAAGATATGTTAAAAATGACCTCCTATTGCTCCCTAGTCCTTAGTAAACAAGATGTTTTTAACTTTGTGTGGTTTCTATAGGAACTCTTCCAAATAGGAGAAATTTCATGCCCTAACTTAATGGGCATCTACTTGGATATTATGATGTAAAACTTACTGGATGTAAGTCTTTCAACCCATTTTACGGACAATAGTACATTATGTTGCTATGTAATTTAGTTTTGAAAAGGAATATAAGCATTTTCTTACAGTGTCTTCTGTAAAAAGACTTTGCTACATGGTCCCACCAGTAACGTGTGACTATTGGAGTAGAACCATCTGGTGACTAATGAGTCAGTTACTTACTTTTAATTTTATTAGGGTGATATTAACTCTTGGATCCATGCAGTAGCCACCCAGGATGCTTCTCTCTTTTAGACATTTATTTATAGCAGTGGTTCAAAATCTTCCTAATGGTGTAGCACTTTAATACAGTTCCTCATATACTGGTGACCCCCAACCATAGCATTATTTTCATTGCTAATTCATAAATGTAATTTTGCTACTGTTAAGAATCCTAGTATAAATATATGATATGCAGTATATTTGATATACACCCTCCTCCTTGAAACAGTCTTTTGACCCAATTGTTCCAATCCACAGGTTGAGAGAGGCTGACTTTTAGCAACATGAACTTACTTCCTTCTAAAAGTTTCATTAGTTTTACAGGAAGGCTGCCAAATTAAAGGTAAATAACTATGTTTCAGAATAGTTTGAAGTGAACACTTAGGGAAGTCTAACAATCTGTTGACTCATCTAATGAAAGCAAAGCTTTGGAGGCTATAAATAGCAAAACTTACTGATTTCAAATCTCCATGGGGAGAAGTCTGTGCAATTGGATTCCACCAGCATCACTTCAGACTGCGTAATTCTTGAGCTCATTTTCTGGGGAGCTGATGCTGTGAAGATGAGACTTTAAATTTCTATATGTATATTAATATATCAAATATATAGTGATTACAGTCTATCTCCTCAATGCTTGGGAAGCAGGGAAGCACAAAAAGCAGGGTACAGGAACACAGAGGCACCCACACTGAAGATGATAAATGGCATGGGAGATACTCCAACAGATGTTAAGTGGTGTGTTGACAAGAGTCAATTCTCTGTGTGGCACACAGAAGTCAATTCTTTTAGGGGGAAGAGCTTCATTCATATGGCAGAGGGCTTCATATGGTGGAGGTGGGTGCCTTTCATGTAAATTCAAAACACATAGAATAATAGAGTATGTTATTTAGAGTTACATGGATCCATGGAATTATTCAGAGTGTGAAGGACAGTAGCTGTCAAAAGCAAATTTTGCAACATAACTTAAAAATGTTTTATCAGCATATATTAACTATACACAATGGGGATTTTCATCATGATTTTCATATATGCATATAATAATGTATTTTGATCATGCTTGCCACCTTTAAGACCCCACTTCACTGTGGGGAGCGGGTGTGGCGGCAGTCCCAAAGGCGCCAGGGACTGCAGCTAAGTCATATGACTTGCACCTGACTTCCTCATATAAGACACAAACATCTTGAGTGCTGCGCAGGTGTACCAGGATACAGGTGAATCCAATTTGGTGGAGATTTGCCCCTGCTGCCCTGATTAGCTGAAGCCTCGTGACTGGCGAGGGGGCATGGCCTGCAGTGCGTGGATGAGAGAGAGTATAAAAGGAGTGAGAGGCCCAGGGTTCGGGGGAGATATATAAACAAGGGAGATATAAAAACAAGGGAGATATAAACAGGGGAGATATAAACAAGGGAGATATATGGAGAAAGAAGAAACAGGACTGAATAAATGTGTGCAGAAGGATCCTGTAGCAGCGTCGTTCTTCCTGGCCTGTTGAGTGCGCGCAACAAGTGGTGCCGAAACCCGGGACAAGAAACATCTTCAGGCAAGAGCGAAGACCCCCTGCTACAGGGAGGATTCAGAACTGCATAACGGGGAAGAAGGGGTTAATAAAGGTTCCTGTGAAACAGACTGTTGAGAAGGATCTGGCGTGGATTCAGAACTCTTCAGCTGGGGAACGGTACTGATGAAGAGAAAGAAGAAAGATGAAGACTGAATAAACTGCTGTTAGAAGGACTGGTGGTCGCGTCGTTCTTGCTGGTTGAGAGCGGACGCGACACTTCACCTCTCATTCCTGCCGATCCACTTCTCCTTCTCAATTAGCCCCTTCTACTTTTATGCTTTTTATTTTTGCTGACTCACTGAGTCTCATAAAGGTTATCTACATGAATACGCGTACTTTATCAGTAACTGAAGAAAATCTCTCCTTTCCACAGCAACTTTTCATTGTTCATAGAATCTTAGGAAAGGTTAGGCTTTGTGAGGCTATTCCCACCTCCATTGCCATGACAAGATACTGATGGGCCCAATCCTGTATGGGTCAAATTTTGTAAAATGTATGTGTCTGTGAAAGCTGGTATTGAGACCTTGGGTGCTGTGGTGCTGACTGAATTATTGTTTGTGTTGCAGCTCTGAGGACAAAGGCTTCCCTGATAGACACGCTTCAGCTCTCCTCCGGCAGGAAGAAGATTTCTCCATTTCGAGCATTACAACTCTGATGGAAAGGTATGGCAGAAGGAGCCAAGGAATACCACAAAGTCACACCTTACAACAAACCTCACAAGGAGAGAAACCCAGGAAGGTGGCTTCCTATGTTCTAGAGAGAAACAGCAGAGAACTGGGCAGAACACAGGGTTTTGTATAGGGTTTCTAGTGGGGTGGTGGATTCGTGGAGACTTCCAGAGTGTCCTGTCATTGGAGGGATTATAACGGCCTTTATGACATTTAGAGGAGTCTGGGTGGGGGGTGCTAGCCATTGGATCTTCTCAGAGGCAGACCCTACACATTGGAGCTCCTCAGGTTGGGAAGGAGAGAACTGTCCATTGGAACTCCTCAGTCAGGGACCTACATGTTTTCAGGCCCTGACAGAGTAGTCTAGGAGTTGAGCCTGGTTGCGGAGGGTCTCCAGGGGTGGGACTTACAAAAAGGAGTATCTGCCCCAGGCAGAGAAAGTCATCGCCACCACTCAAGTTGATGTGAATAGTCAACCCTTTATGATTTTTGATGTGTTTAAAATATTTCCAACAGTTTTTCAGAAGAAAGATAAAAAAGAAAGTACCTAGTACCTGCTAGTGTATGTAAAAGAACATGGTCCATAAATGACCAAGGAAAATGGTTTGATCTTTCTTTCTTTTTTTTTTTTTTTTTTTTTTTTTTTTTTTTTTTTTTTTTTTACATTTTAAAATGGACTACAGTATCTGAACTGTCTACTCTCTGGACCTATAGCCACATTTTCTGACTGCTTCCTGTTAGGGAACAGAAGAGTCCAGAGAGAAGAGGTGGTTCCAACCAGAGTGTACCACAATGCTAATGGTTTAGGGAGAAGAACATTGCATATCAGAACTTTCTAGGGGAGCCTTGCTTAAATCTTATTGGTCAGGAAATGATCTCATGGTCCTGGCCCTGGCCCAAGGACTGGACTGATTTCCTAAATTTAAAGAAGGTTTCAGTTGGAAGGAAAGGGACAGAGGAACAAATGGATGAGTGAGAGTACCTGCCCCAAATATAAGCATGAAAGTAAAGATTGGATTGTAGAGGCCAGAAGAGAGGTGGGGACACTGTTTAGGGGACCGGCAGCCCATTACCTGGAAGAGAAATGGGAAAATGATGTCTGCTTTCACCAGGGTCAATGCATAGAGAGGAAGCAGTTAGATACCATGTTTTAAACGAACATTTGGCACACTAGAGCATAGACCTACTTAGGGCACCTGCAGTTTGAGTACAGGAGTAAGCCCTTCACACCTAACCATGTTTTCAATTAATAGTTAAGAAAATAAAGCAGATTTTAAAGTAAAAGTCCATAATTCAGAATGTTACATTTTTTTTACTTTAGAAAATTAGTGTTATTCATAATTAACTGAACCAATGCCATTCATGAACACAGCCTTATGATCATTTACAAACATGGTTGTTGGGCTCAGGCTATGCCCTAATCTGTTATTATATAAAACATGTTTTGTTTTGTTTTTTCAGGCTATGCCTTGCCTTAGGAAACTCCATTGTAAAAGTGGCTTTTGACTCAATTTTGAGGGAAAAGGATGACTGGAGCCTCTGGATGGACACAGAAACTGCACCACCTGTCAGGTAGCTCCATGTAGCATAGAATGATGAATGGCTTTTTCCTGGGAATAGGAAGGAAGCCACTATGTAAATGTAGGGAGAGCTGAAATTATAGGGAAACACTAGGTATATTAAAATCAAATCAGGGAAAGCGGCCCAAGAACTTCTCAAATACAGCAGACCAAGAAAACAGCAGGTTATATCGAGGTGTAGGTGTAAAGTCACACAAGGCCTGAGGACTCCAGGAGAGGACTTGTTCATCTGCTGTTGAGGTAGCTACTTGAAAGCCTGCTGTTATACCTGTTCACCTGCCTGTTTTCTGTTCCTGACCCACTTCTTGATTTGAACACTTCAGCCTTTTCCTCTGCAGCTAAAAGTGTTTCTTCCTCAAACCCTGACTCTAGCGGCTCCAGCACCAGTTCCCTCCAGGTGCTGGTTTGGTTCACCCTATTTCGCAAACCTCCTGAACTCTGCTGCAGCCTCTTTAACTTGTATTCATTTTGTAATGCATGTAAATGCATGTAGAGGTACAGATACATGTACTGTGTACTTTATGATGTGAATGTTAATATTATTAATTAATATTGGAGTAAAAACTATATTCACCCCCACCAGGCTACCAAGGTAAGTGAATTTTATGATATTACTATTATTAAAACTAGTAAACCTTGTGAATATATTGCTAGTCAATAACAATGGGTTTATGTGTGTATGTTTCTGGAATAGCACATTCATGACAGGTTTTTTTTTTTTTTTTTTTGACAAAAATCTTATCTGTATCCCAAACTGCTGTGAAACTCACTACTTTGCTTAAGATGGTATTGCAAATTTGGCAATTCTTGGACTTCAACCTCTCAAGTGCTGAAATTTGTTGCTGCAAGCTACTATGCCTTACTCTACAGTGTTTATATTTATTATTCAATGTGACAGTCAATTCTGGGAAATACCTACAACACGACTCATCCGCGTTTCTTAAATTCAGAAAATGAAAACACAGAGTAAAGAGAAGTTCAAAGACTATACTGCAATGTATGTATGTATGTATGTGTGTCTGTATTGTATGTACCCTGTCCTTCTAGGTCAGAACAGATCCCTATATGGCAACAGTGTCCTGAAAGACAAAGTTAGATTTTATCTGGACCATGTAGCCAGCTAAGACGCTGCTTTGTCTTCCACCCTCTTTAATATGCACAGAATTTGTTATTGTACATTTCAAAGTATCTTCCTATGTTATTTACTGTTGCCATACTTTCACACCAGAAAATAATTTACGTTGTTCACTTATTTTTAGACAATTGCACACAATAGTTTGGATTCATTTTTAAAAGCTTATTTCCACAGCACCTAACACAATTAATTCAATCGCTTTTTGAAATCGAGGCTGCTTTGTTTCCCAGTGAAAGCATGACTCACAAGGGCTGCCTAGGTCTCATTTATATTCCTCCCCAGCAGGTAATTTAAATGTAATTTATACAGAAACAGCAAGAAAGGAAGAAAAAGAAAGGAGGCAAACTCCCCCCCCCCTTCGCCCCTTGTTTCCCTCTGACAACTTATCCTGAATGTCAGAGAAAGTTGCCACATTGTTTCCTGCACCAAATGTTCTTGAGAGCCACATTGGTCAATGGCCTGTGTCCCAAGTGAAGAGGAAGTAAGTGGATTTTGGGTCAATCCAAAGAAACCCTTTCTTTAAATGTGTTTTAAAAATTATTTTTATGTGTGTGGGCATTTTGCCAACATGTATGTCTGTGCACCACATGTGTGCAGTGCTCATGGAAACCAGAAGAAGGTGTCCGATTCCTTGGAACTGGAGTTACAGACAGTTGTTAACCTCCATGTGGGTGCTGGGAATTGAATACAGGTCCTCTGGAAGAGCAGCTAGTGCTCTTAACCACTAAGCCATCCTCCAGTATCAATAAACACTTTTTGATCTGCAGAGACCCTTCAGTTTGGTGCCTTCAAGTTCAGGTGGTATTGAGCATCTGGATGCAAATCTGGCCGTTATCTGGCCGAGGACAGTTATTTTGTATGGATCTTAGCATAATGAAGGAAGAGGAAAGAGGCTGGCATGAGGCATGAGAGACTAGGTCAAAGTGAAAAAAAAAGCAGTGAGCTATGGCAGGATGGAGCATAGTAACAATATCTCAATAAGTGTCCCACGCAGTTCCCCTCATTTCTCTCTTGAGACTTCTTCTCTGGGGCTGGAGAAATGGCTCAGTAGTCAATAGCACATATTGCTCTTGCAGAGGACCCGAGTTCCATTTCTAGCACCTACACCTAGCAGCTTACAACTATTTGTAACTCCAGCTCCAGGGCCTCTGATTCTCTCTTCTGGGCTGTGAGGACACCTGCACACAGGCATACAGACCCTCACACATATACATAATTAAAATAAAATAAATCTTATAAAATAGGCACATTTGGGGTCTAGAGAGAGATGACTCAGTGGTTGACATGCACTGACTGTTCCAGAGGACCCAGGCTTTTGATTCCCATTGCTCACATAACAAGTCACAACCACCCGTAACTCCAGTTCCTGGGGATCTGACATCCTCTTTTAGACTCCATGGGCACTGGGCATGCATGTGTTACATGGACATAAAATACCCATGTAATAAAAAAACTTCTTATCCACTTTCATCTCGTTTTTAGTTTCTTGATCTATACCTATACTTCCCAAATATGTGTACACATATATAAGAGATAAAAGCATACCCTATTTATATATGTACACATATATATGAGCTAGAATATGGTATTTGTGTGAGCTTGGCTTATTTTACTTAAGACAATGACCCAAAGTTTCATCAATTTTCCTGAAAATTTCAGAATTCTATTTTCCTTTATAGCAATACTCAACTTTGTCTATGTACTCCATTTTTTATTCACTCATTTGTTGATGGAAATCTAGGCTGGTTCTTTATCCTGGCTACTGTGGATAATGCAGCAGTAAAGATGAAGGTGCAGGTATCTCTGTGCTTTGTTGAGTCCTTTGGGTATGTCCAGAAGTGGGAGAGCTGAATCATATAGTAGGTCTATTTCTAGATTTTTTTAAAAAGACAATATCTACGCTGATTTCCATAGTTACTGCCATGGGATACTGTGGGGAGCAGAGGAAGCCCTGAGTAAATGTGTAAGAAGCTGATGAAGTCCTGGGTGAATGTCTGTTATTTCCTTGAGCACAATTACATCAAGGGCCCTGATGCTTCAAACTCACAGGAACTGGCAAAGCTTGGCCTGGGTCAAACTCAGGAAATTGTCAGAACCTTCCTCTGGTACAAATATGAGTATTTGTGAATGACTGACCAGTCTGTGCTGAAACCCAGATTAGTTAAACCTGCCCCCTTGTTCTGCTGTGTAATAAGCCCAAGTCTTTATTTATTCAGATGTATAAAATAAACTCACAGACTTTCCAGGTTACTTTTCTATATTTGTATCTGCCCTTTCTTCATTTTCTTGTAGCTCCAGTCAGGTTTCCAGGACCAAGACATACAGGATGTGGGGTACATTTCCACTAGCAGTGTATAAAGGTTCCTCTTACCTCATATCCTCGTCAAAACTTGGGCTTGTCAGAAAACACTACCTGGAGAGTGGGGGATAAACAGACAAGTCTAAGGGGGAAGACATTGCTGTGCCAGCACTCACACAAGAAGCCTCCCGGTTATTTCCATTGGCCTTTTCTGAAGCAAACTAAAAAAGAAACGCCACATTCTTTGTATTCGCAGAATCCATTTTTCTTTTTCTTTTTTTCCATTTTTTATTAGGTATTTAGCTCATTTACATTTCCAATGCTATACCAAAAGTCCCCCATACCCACCCACCCCCACTCCCCTACCCACCCACTCCCCAAAGTTTGGAGCTGAGATGAAAGGATGGACCATGTAGAGACTGCCATATCCAGGGATCCACCCCATAATCAGCATCCAAACGCTGACACCATTGCATACACTAGCAAGATTTTATCGAAAGGACCCAGATGTAGCTGTCTCTTGTGAGACTATGCCGGGGCCTAGCAAACACAGAAGTGGATGCTCACAGTCAGCTAATGGATGGATCACAGGGCTCCCAATGGAGGAGCTAGAGAAAGTACCCAAGGAGCTAAAGGTATCTGCAACCCTATAGGTGGAACAACATTATGAACTAACCAGTACCCCGGAGCTCTTGACTCTAGCTGCATATGTATCAAAAGATGGCCTGGTCGGCCATCACTGGAAAGAGAGGCCCAATGGACACTCAAACTTTATATGCCCCAGTACAGGGGAACGCCAGAATCCATTTTTCTATACAAGCTTTCTTCCTGAGTATGCCTGATGATCTTTTGTATCTGTGCTATCCCTCCTTTATATATTTTTCATAGCTTCAGAAATTCAGTAACTCTGAAATGGTCCCTCAATGGAGGCTGAGATTGGGTCAATAAGGGTTGTTGAATATTAGAGATTAGCTACACATGTCCCAGGAAGACCTTGTCTATCCATCTTGAACATTATTTCCTACCACCTACAGCAGTAAATAAAAGAGTGACTCACAGTATAATAACAACTCCTTCATTATTCCTTAATATTTTATTCATCTTCTTTATGAACTAGGGGCATATGCTAAAAGAAGATATTGTTCTTTCTGAATCCATAATAAACAACAGCAATTATCTGGTGAAATGTATCTCTTTTCCCTATAGGGAATGAGTGTTTGCTTCAGGACTGAAGAAAATGAAAAATTATGACATCACTGAACCCACTTTTAAAATTAATATGAAGCACTTGTCACGAAAACATGGATGTTTGCAATAGGGAAATATGACTAATGCCAACTAAATCAGAAATATGAAAGTGTCAGGCTGTCATTTACCTGAACAATTTGTTTTGGTTTTATACAAGGGAGCCCTGGAGGCAATTGGCAATTGCAAAAACAAATTAGACCAAATACCAAAATCAAAACCAAACAAAAACAATTTTTGTCTTCCAAAGTTTTATTAAGCTGATTGTATTTTCACTGGCTTTTACTCTGAGTCTGAAACCAGTAAAGAACAGGAAAGTTTGTAATCGATAATTTTAGAATTCCCCCCTCCTATATCTCCTTTTTCTTTCTCTTCATCAACATAACCTCTTCTAACAAAATATAACATGGAGAGTAGTTCCAAAGTTTTGAAAAGTTGCCTGTTTTGACACAAGTGGGGATCTACTCAGAATTGTATCTAGTGAATCAATAACATGTGGGGTTCTTTGTCCTTGATTAATTTACTGACATTTATCCCAGAGTGAAAGCTTGCAATCCCTTACCCATTAATAATATTTTCCATTTTTGTGAAACACATGTAATTGAAGACCCAGCTAAAATGTCCAAATTTTTCTTCTGCAAGTTTATAACTTAACTTTGCTATGTATTTTTGTCCTAAAGGTTTTGTCATCTTTATTGGCTTGCTCACAACAGTTTGAAGTTTCGAAGGCTTCACAGAAATGGTGGTCATATTTCGTAGCCTCTATAGTAAGCATTATCTGATCTCTTTGTATGGGAGATCATAAAAGGTCCAACTTTATAATGGATTGTGTGCCATCTTTAGTGTGTTTCTAAGGCATTATTAATTAGATTCAGTCGATGTCTACTTCAACCTAAGTGCTTGGCATGCCATGATTGAATTGATGAACTCTGGGACGTCAGATTTCGAAATAAAGCCGAGGTTATATTTGTGCGTCAAGATTAAATTGACTCATTTCTACCACCCAAAGAACCAGTGAATAAGTATTGTGCAGTGATTTCTCATTTCTCATTCCAAAGTAGAGTGCTAGGGCCAGTGTCAGGAGCACATCGGAGCCAATCACATGCCAACCAAAGATACCCTGGTGCCATCAGAATGGCCACAGGTTTGTAATTGAGCCCCCCACCCCCAAATCTTGGCTAGCTGTATTTATATAGTGACATTCTTTTGAGTTCAGCAAATCCTACCTGCATGTGTGTTGTTGACCAGGTCTCTAAGTTGCAACAGGGTCCTGAAGATCTGGAGATGGATAAGATAAGGCATTGTGTAATTCTAATGAATACTAGCAGGGCAGAGGCAATAATAAGCAGGCTTATCTTGCTCTGGAAGCACATAAAGGAAGGGAAAGATATGATGCTTTGAGGGCAAAAGGTAAAAGTAGATTACTTAGGCTACAGGGCAAGGGTGGTAAAATCTGGAGCGGCAGAAAACTTGTAGGAGGCCTGTTGTGTTCCTTCTTATTCAATCTTAGGGTTAAAGGAAAGAAGACTCATTCCTCAGCCACCCCTACATTTGTTGGCTTGGGTACCAAGTTTCTGGCTTCAAACACTATCTACAAGCTGAGTGTGGTACTACACACTTGTAGAAATAAGAGACAGGACCTCTGATATATAATAAGTTCAAAGACAGCTGTGTCAGAGTGTCTCAAAACACAAGCAAGGTGCTGACAGAGGGCTCAGAGTTTAAGAGTTCACAGTGCTTTTTCCGAGGACCTGAGTTTAGTTCCCTGCACACATATGAAGTGCCTCTCAACCACCTGTAATTCCAGCTCCAGGAGATCTGACACTGTCTTCTGATTTTCAGATACCTGTATTCACATGTATATATCCACACATAGACACACACATTCACATCATTCAAAACAAACAAACAAAAATAAAAGTTACAGCCATCTGTGTGCTACTCTTAGATTCACATATCTATCTAGGCCCTCTTTTTGTGGACCTCGGGCTTGTATCACCAACAGAGAAATTCTCATAGCTCTTTGGTTATGTAACAGGCATGTCAAATGAAACCATCACCAGAGTTTCTCCACTGAACCTGCTCCATCTGAAGGCACATCTCAGAAAATAGCAGCTGCTTAGGCCAAATTCATGGCATTTAACTGGGCATCCTCTTTATATACCCTAAATCTAGATCCAATTCATCAACCAAGTTTGTATGAATTTTACTAAATAGATCTGCCTCATGCTACCATCCATCCATCCCATCAGCGGTTATCATCTCTCATCCAATCACTCCAGTGGCTCCTGGCTGCTCTTTCTACTTCTTCCTTTCTCTTGAACAAAAAACATTGGGAAAGTAAGTACCTGATATGAAAAATGAAGTAAAATATATGCAGTGGATTGGGTCTAAACCAAAGGAAGCCAGTGTTGTGTGGGTGCAAGTAGAACCTCTCATTCTGATGTGTATGGAGTCTGGACAGGGTAGCCAGCTATGTTCCTCATAGTCCCTCAGAGCTGAAGCACTAATCAATTTTTGCAGATGATTAAGAATTCTGATATGGCCAGAGACAGCCACAGTCCTCTCAAAGTTTGATGTGCTGTAGCTTTTACCAGCTTGTTTGGTTGTTTGGAATCTTATAGTCCCCTATTGTTACACAAAACAAAAACTATAACAATAAAAGAGGCTATGAATATAAAACTTTGAGGACAACTAGACTTGATCCTAATACTTTTTTTAAAAAAATTAATCGGATTTAATCACTAGAAAGAACAGTCCTAAAACAAATATGATTAACTAAAAAAATCATTTTCTTAAATTCTGGCTTTTATTTATATAGCAAGAAATCACCCTGAATCATTTTGTCATGGATATAGAGAGGCTGATGATTTTATTCACTCCATCTATCAACACACATTTTTAGTGCTAGCTGTGTGGGGAACAAAATAGACTCATGGACCTTCATGGAATTTGCTGTCTAATAGTTGACATATATGTGGGCTAAATAATATGATAAAGATGTGAAAGTGTAACTCTCCATCATTAATAGTTTCTGGCAAGGGTGTGAGTGGGAAAGACTCAGAATTTTTTATGTGTTGGCCATACGATACCAATACTATTAAACTTCACAACTGAAACCTAGTAGTGATGTCAGAGCCTTTTTAGTTTTGAGCATCACATTTTGTAGATTGAGGAGCAGACTTAGAGAGGTGATATTGTTTAGTGTCCCTCGGGAGTCCTTTCCTATACCTTCATCTACACCACTATCGTTCTGAGCCTTGCTTTTCAGGTTGTGTGATACAAGCTCTCAACTTCAGTTTGTTTGGGAGTCAGTGAAGTATGCTGAAATACTTAAGAGTTAAGGTTTTTTGAATAGTAATAATCTTGAAAACAAGTCAACATCTTATTACCCACTTCCCATGGAGTTGAAGTATTTTTTTTTTTGAGGTTAAGTGCTCTAATCATTTACAGTGTGATTCTGTAAAGGAGTTGATTTAAGGCTTTACTTTGTTTTTTTTGCAGCCGTGGTATTTTTAAATCAATAAATTATTCACAGTGCTAGCAAAACATGGGGGCCGTACATGTATGCTCTACTATCAAGGCAAGGCTAAAAGCCCTTAATATATAAACATGGGGCTGTACCTGTGTGCTCTACTGTTATGGCAAGGATAAAAGCCCTTAATATAACAACACATTGTAAGTTAAGTGAAAATCATTTAAAACTTTATACAAAATGGATTGGAAAACAGAATATAACAGTAACGGGAAAAGCAATTATGGGTCCATAAGTCTAAATGGGCTAAAATTGCCCAGGCATGTGTAATTATGTGTACTAACTTTGAACCTCTCAAATGGAACATTCCCTTGTTACTCTTGGAACTTTTACATTTGGGGAGATATGAAAAGCACTGAGAAAATGACCTAAGTCACATCAGTCACTACATGCTAGCCAGAAGCTTGGCCTGCTTTTAATGTCAACAAATATAGGTACTTGTTACCATACTTTAAAATCTGAGTTCAACTCCTTGGCTCCACATGGTGGGAGGTGAAAATTGACTTCTGAAAGCTGTCCTTTGACCTATCTAAAATGTCCAAATGTCAAATATATATGCACACCATTGCATGTCCCCAATAAAATAAATGCAGTATTTTTAAGGAAGCATCTTAGAAAACACCTACTGTGTGCCTTAGCACTATGTTAGAAAGGGTGAGAGTCACTGAAGTGGCAATTATCATCTGTTAAATCAGAAGAGATTAAATAAGACATTACCAGATTACAGTCAAGTATGAGTTGGAAAAGGCATAGTCTTTGGAGTTAAGCAGAACTGTCTTCAAATCTTACCTCTACATTGTCATAGCCCTAAAGTCATATAAGGCAGTCTAGATTTCCTGAACCTTGTTTTTCTCATTTGTCAGTTGGGCTTAAAATGAGGACAACAGGCAGCTGTATGCAGCTGCTCTCTCTTTCCTGCCTTTTGCAAATGAGCACACCACACTGGTTGGCTTAAGTTGCCTGTGCTACATGACTGAGAATTCTTTCTATATCAGCACTTGAGAAGTATGTGTTGAGTTGGGCTGGTTAGATAAGGTTTCTGGCAGAAAGCCTGTCCCTTGCACAGATGCGAATGTACGGAAGCAGGAGGTTCCCTGACCTAAGGACTCCTCTTCAACTTGCCATTTTTTAAAAAAGATTGTTGTTTGTTTCTTTGAGACACGGTTTCTCCGTGTAAGTCTGGCTGTCCAGAAACTCACTATGTAGACCAAGTTGGCCTTGAACTCACAGAGATATGCCTGCCTCTGTTTCCTGAGTTCTGAGATTAAAGGCATGAACCACTATGCCTGGCTAGATTTATTTATTTCTATTTTAGTGTATGAGTGTTTTGTCTGTACACTTCATATGTGCAGTGCCTGAGGATGCCAAAAGGGAGCATCAGATACTTTAGAACTAGAGTAAGCTATCATGTGGGTGCTGAAGATCAAAATAGGAGTCAATGCCCTGAAAAAGGGGAGAAAAAGAAGAAACACATACTCATGGGAACATGCTCAAATTCCCCATGGCTAGCCCTTTAAAGAAAATTAAAACCTTCCCCACCCAGACACCCTCCAGAAGCCATCAACTGTGGAGAGCTATACTTCAGCATCTTTATCACAGTTTTAGGAGTTTTCTTTGATGGCTTTCTGTCTAGGCTGTTACTTTTGGGGGTAGGGGGTAGGGAGATAGTGGTTGTCACAGAAGTCTTCTGTCTATGTCTGTCTTTCTCAACTGTGAGTCTGCAGTAATCAATACCATGTAAAAGTAGCTTCCTTGACTTTTATAGCCAGCAGAAGCATGGGTCAGGTTTCTGACAACAGCACAGACGACGGACATCCACATGGCCTCTGGTACATACCATGGGCCTCAGCATGGTCTTGGGTAACAGTATCCCATAACATTAACACAACCCTCTATGGGAACACTGGCCAAGGACACCATCACAGCCCTCAGCAGTAGCACAGGACGGGGACATCAACAGGTTTTCAGGTGGTGGCTCAACATGGCCCTCAGTGGCAGCTTAGCCCACTCACATCAACATGGCTTCATGCTGTAGCACAGACCATAGACATCTACGTGGCATTTGGTTTTAACACAGGCCACGGACATCAAAACAGACTTGTGCTGCAATCGAATCATAGACATCCACATGAGTCTCCAGCTTCAACACAGCCTGGAGCAGCAGATCATGGATACTAAAGTGGCCTCCAGAGGCAGCACAGACTATAGAGGTTTTTCAAAGCAGTCCAATCCAGAACACAAACTGCTCTTCATGCTGGACATCCTGTAATTACTCAGAACTACTCACTGCTTGGTCCCTCCATCTTTCCCACATCTCCATCTCATAGTCATTCATCATAGTGGCATTGGAAACCGTAGTGTGTCACACAGTACTTTTTTTTTTTTTGTCCAAACACCTTTACATTCAAATATCCATTGCAACCAGTCATTGGTCTGGTGCAAGGTTTCTGGTTTTTGACCCACCATAAATACTGGACCATCACTGAGACTCGTCACAGAAATCTTCCTGTTGTCCAGAATTGTGGTGATCTTGTGCCTAGCCAGGGTATTTAGGGACACTTTTTGTTTGATTTTCAGAATGTCACATCCTTGACGTCATCTGCCCCAGGCTCTCTGTCTTCCAGCAAGGCAACCAGCTCAGGTTGCAACCACAGTGTCTACTGTGGGCTGCTTGGTGGACTGGTCATTACTGGCCTTTTTCAGTACTGACTTCTGGGTCTGTAGGACCGGCTCCTCCACTCACTCCAGAAGCTTGTAGATGGAGTAGCTGTTGCGGTGGCCTGACTCAAAGTGCTGGACCTGGAGCCTGATGGCGGCTGAGTTGGTCAGTGTGAGCATGACTAGGGTGTAGGTGCGTGAACTTCTCTTTCCCAAGGCAAATCTTATGAAAGGAAGCATATAACTGGGGCTTGCTTAGGGTTTCAAAGATTTAATCCATTATCATTCATGATGAAGGGAAGAGTGGCAGCTGAAAGCTACATCCTGATTAGTAGGCAGAGTCTTATCAAAGAGTGCCACTCCCTGGTGAGCAAGCATTCAAACATATGAGCATATGGGGACCATTCTTATTCAAACCACCACAATACGTTTCGCAAAAGAACTAAGAGGAAGGGAGCTGTGACATGTCCTGTAACAGAGATGACTAAAGAAAATATGGTGCTCAGTGAAATAAGCCAGGTACTAAAAGAAAAGTACTGTATGACTCTATTTCTATAAAGAACTCAAAGAAGTACAATTTCTAAAGATGGAAAATACACTAAGAATTAAAAGGAGTATGGGGAGGGAGTAATGGCTCTGGGGTGATGAATAGGTTCTGGTGGCATGGAAGTGTGGACTTGTGTGTTTTTAGAGGTGGTTGCTGGTGCTGAAGTTATAGCTCACTGGCATAGTGCTTGTCTACTGTGCTTTAATACTTGGGCTTCATCACCAGTACTAAAAGAACCATGGTAAATATGATAGAATTTTATGTTATGCATATTTCAGCACAACTTTCTTTTAAAAAGAAAAAGGAGATGCCAGGCTGGTTGAAAGGCCTGAACAAAAACATCACTACATGGAAGTTAAGCAATAAGTTGGTTCTTCATTGCAAATCAAAATGACTCTGGGATTCCATCTTATACCCTTCAGAATGGCTAAAATAAAAAAATGCAAGAGATATCACATGCTGGTGAGGATGTGGAGAAAGAGGAACACTCCTCTATTGGTGGTGGCAGTGCAAACTTGTACAATCACTTTGGAAATCAACTTGGCAGTCTCTCAGAAAATTGGAAATAGTTCTAACTCAAGACCTACCTATACCATTCCTGAGTATATACCCAAGAGATGCTTTACTATACCACAAGGACACTTGTTCAACTATGTTCTTAGCAGCTTTATTGGTAATAGACCCAAGCTGTAAACAACCAAGATGTCACTCAACCGAAGAATGAATAAGAAATTGTGGTTCATCTACACAATGGGATACTATTCAGGTATTAAAAACAAAGACATCATGAAATTCTTAGGCAAATGGATGGAACTAGAAAATACCATCCTGAGTGATGCAACCTAGACACAGAAAAACATGCATGGTATGTACTCAGTCACAAGTAGATATTATCTGCAAAGTACAGGTAACCATACTACAATCCACAGACCTAAAGAAGCTAAGTAACAAGAAGGCCCCAAGGGAGGATATGTGAATCTCACTCAGAAGGGCAAATAAAATAGACATCAGAGGTGGGTAAAGGGAAGGAATTAGATGGGAGAGGGGATAGGGAGGGGAACAGAGGTAAGGATCGGTGTGAGAGAGTGGAGGTAGAAGAAAGCTGAGAGAGAGAATGGAAATCAGTGGGCCTAGGCATCTCTGGGACAAGCTGGAGACATGGTCAGGGAGAGGTTCCCCGGAATCTATGGTGGTGACCCTAGCAGAGCCTCCTAGCAGCTGGAGATAAGGAGACTGAAGTGGCCACCTCCTGTAGCTAGGTGTGACTTCCACTGGAGAGAAAAAGCATCAACAAACTTCTGGTGGTGTCCTGCAGTTTCTTTCTGCTTCAGTGGACTTGGGCTGATTGGCAGAGTGTTGTCAGCTGAGAAAGACATGGTGACTTGATGTGTGGGGGTGGGTGATGGGGTTGACACCTGGGGGGCAGAAGAGGAAGGTGGAATAGGCAGAGTCTTGTGCTAGGGTGTCCTGGGAGGAGAGGAAGGGCTGATATAGCATTGTAAAGTGAATAAATAAATAAAATTTAAGAACAATTTAAAGGTATAATGAATCCCTCAGAATGTGATCTAGTCTTAGAAATAGTGTCTTTTTGTGTGGTGTGTGTTCAGGTGTGGACACATGTTTGCAGGTGCTCACACATACGTGTGTAGTCCAGAGCCTTGGATGTCATTCCTCAGGTGCTGTGCACCTTGTTTCTTTGAGACAGAGTCTTTCACTTGCATGGAACTCACCAAGTAACCAAGACTGCTAGCCATTTAGCCCCAGGAACCCATCTACGTCCATGTTCTCAGTGCTGGGGTTATAAGTGTGCACCACCCTGCCAAACTTTTTACATAGGCTCTGGGACTTGAACTCTGGCCCTCATGTTTATATGCAAGCACATTACTGGCTGAGCTATCTTAGTAATGCAAGCCTCTATCTCTGCTCATTCTTTGAGCAGATAGACAGGTTTTAGAATGGAAAGAAAGTGAAGGCCAATAAGAAAGGGTTTCTTTCCTAAAGACTGCCGGGCAGTTCTCTTGGTTCAGGGGTCACGTTGAGCTTCCTCAGCTCAGCGATTCATTGTATACCACCAGTGGGTCTGTGGGAGAGGATAACCTTTCTGCTTCACACAAAATCTCTAATATATTCTTATCACAGAGGAAAGCAGTATGTAGTGCTAGGCTGGAGGGGCTATTCTGAAGAACTCTGAATGCTAAAGGCTGAGTCATACGGACACTCCATGCTCCCTAATCAGTCTCACTTGGCTAGTGCTAAGTCCATCAACAGCCTCTCACCTCCTCTCTGTTCATTACGAACAGTTAGAGTGCCTATTATGGGAGACACGTACTGTCATCATCAGCCTAGACATTAAATTAGGCTCTGTGCATAGTTGGTCAAAGCACCTCTCCTCAGCTCATCATGATCTCTCAACTAGGACTAAGGAAATTGCTGTCTGATTATTCCATTCAGCCCCATCAGTTAGGGAGCCTTTTCCCATTCTGTATGGAAAGACTGCACCAAAACAGGGCTTTGTCCAAAAAGATCCTTACAAGTGAAATGAAGAGTCGTTCAAAGTGGTTTGGGGGACAAACTTAATTTTACTTCACCAAAGTATGGTGTCTTTCTTATGACTGCTTTTGGGATGAACTTCTCAGCACTGAAGTCCCAGCTTCTGAAGTTCTGCAGAAGAGACAGCAGTTGTAGTACGCAGCCATGGCGGTGGCAGTGACACAGGATTGCTAATTAAATCAAAGGTTTTGTTTTTCCATTGCAACGTTTTAATTTTCTTTTGGAGGTTTGGTTGATTTTGTTTAAAAAAAACTTTTATGTGACACAGTGGGCGACTATACATAAGAACAGGAGTTGGACACATGGATATTAAGTATCCTAGTCTCTAAGCTTAGTATCATATACTATGAATATCCCTCATATACTATGAATATCCCTCACCAGAGAGGCATGATTGTTACAAATGGATTCTTCATTATGCACCTTATTGACCATGCTAATGACCAAACACAGTGATGCAATCAGTGCTCACATAGCTGCTGAGAGCTTAAGGAATTATGTAATGTAACTGAAGCCCTGTCCACTGGGTCGTCAGTGATTGTATTCTGCTAACTCCGCCACAAGGTAATTACTATTCTCATTTTGGTGGGTTTCTTTCCCATGCCTTTCCCCACTCACTCAATTAATATTTATGTGTCTCTGCATGCTTTCAAATCTCACAAAACGATACAATAGGAATTACCTTCCTGCAACTTGTTTTAGTTACTCATTATCTGTTTTTAAGAAACTCAACGCTGTTGCATCTTCCTGTGGCCATTCATCTACCTTTTGATGGATATTTGGTGCTTGCAAATTTCTTACTTTAAAAACATGTATTTCTCTTCATATTGTTATATATTACTGCAATAATTTCTCTAGGGTACACTTTGCTCTTCTTTCAACATTAAAATAATTTTGATCTTATATAAAAGTTACAAGGATAATAGTTCCTATATAATGTTCACTCAGCATCAATACCTCTGTACGATAATCAAATAAAAATAACATTGATAGTGATATCACTAATCTACATACCTTATAACAATTTAAACAGAACAGTATTTTCCAAATTTCCTATTTTGCCCACACATTGAAATCACCTGGGGAACTTTAAAAACTATTGATGTTTAGGGTATCATCCCCTAGGATAGTCTCATTTAATTTTGGTTGTGGCATGGGTAATGGAAATTTAAAACACTCCAGGCAATTGTAATACGGAGCCAAATTAGAGAAATGCTGCATTAGTAGACAGTGAAATCAATTTAACTGATCATGTACAAATATTTTAAAATGAAAAGGGGACTGCCGAGATAACTTAGTGGCTAAAAGGCACTAAAGGCTACTAAAGCACAAAGGACCCGAGCTCAGTGCCCATTTCCCATCGTAATAGTGGAGAACAGACACCTCCTGCAAATTGTCTTCTATCCTCACATACATGCTGTATCACACATGTGCCCCCCCTCTCTCTCTCACACACACAAACACACACACACACCACATCACACACCAAAAAATAAATAAGTTTACTACTACATTGGATTTGTGGTTGGAGAGACAGATCAGTGGCTGAGGCACTTGGGCTCTTGCAGAGGATCCAAGTATGGCTTCCAGCACCCACATGATAGCTCACAACCATCCAAAATGTCAGCTTCAGGGTTTCTGATGCCCTCGTCTGGACTTCCCAGGCACTAGGCACATGGTGTTCAGACATATATGTGTGCAGGCAATGCATTCATACACATAAACTCAAATTAAAAATTACTTTTTTGGATTTTATTGCTTTGACGAGATCAATGTAGAGTCATACACAGTGTCATGTAGAAACCTCTTACTGGGTCAACCAGATGCTTCAGCAGATTATGGCATGGCTATTACGTCTGAGGACCTGAGTGTGATCCCTGAATTCAATGTAAGCGTAAAAGGAGAGCACTGACTTTACAAAGTTGGTCTCTGACCTCCATAGAGGTACCACGGCATGCGTGCCCCTGGATTTTTTTTTCCAGAATTTAAAAAGGAAGTGTTTAAAAAGAAATCTCTTGTTCTTTGCTCAATTTCACTTATCAGTTTCCTTGCTAGAGCAGAGCAAGGACAGGGAGAGACAGAAACAGAGAGCTGTTTAAATTGAAAGAGAGAAATATACACAGAGAGGGAGGCAGAGAGACAGAGACATGCACAGAGAGACAAGGAGGGGGAAAATATGCAGCTTTATCTCCTAAGTATGTAACTACATCCACACTGAAGGCAATAATAAAACATTCTTCCACAACCACAAGGCTTACTCTATGTACCCAGAAGCACCTCCAACCAGTGACTCTGGCAATGACTCATGTGTTTGACACCCTGTGATGTTGTCATTTCCTACATGAAAGCAAGCAGCATGTGACTTTTCAGTGCTGACATTTGCTGGCTCTTCTCTGTGTTATTGGCAAGTACAAGCAATGGTATAGCCAATCACCCAGTGAAGGCCATCTGGCTTGTTTCCAGTTTATGGTTATTACAAATCAAGCTTTTATAAACATACCTGGGCAAGGTTTGGTATGAGCATAAACATTTGTGTCTCCAGGGCAAATGCCTAGGATGAAGCTTTAGTTTTATAAGAAATAGCCAGTGGAATCACTGCTGGGAATGAACATCTTCAGCCAGGTTTTGTGTTGGCAGCTTTTAATTTTATTTTAGCCACTGTGATAGATATGAATTGATGTTAGAATTTCCTCTTCTTTGTGGCTAATGCTAATCCACATCCTTTCATATGATTTCTTTTTCCATTTTTGGTAGTTGGACTATTATTTACTGTAAAGTATTGAGAACTGCTTCAATATGCAAACTCTAAATTCTGTGTTAGATGTGAGAACATTGCCTTTCAGTTCACAGTCTGTCTTTCAATCCCTTTCACATAGGTTTTAGTTTTTAAAATTTAATTAAAACCATACGTTATTTCATGTATAGCAGTGTAGGTTCCATTTTAAATAGCAGCATGACAGAATGACTTAGATTTAAACAGAAGAATAAAGGGAAAGGTTTTAGGTTACAAAATCCCTCACCTAAAACTTCTTTTTTTAAAAAAAAGTCATGTTTCTTAAGTGGGTTGTGAGACAAATGTTTTCAGTGACTACCTATGTCAAGTTCCCATTGTATCAATTGACCTAAAAAGACAGGCCAACTTTCACTACCATGGCCTCAAAGGAATAAGAAATGTTAGATTATTTTTAGATGCAAACAAAAATAAATTAAGGAAGGAAAGAAGGAAGGAAAGAAGGGAGGGAGGGAAGAAGGAGGGTGGGAAGGAGGGAGGGAGCGAGAGGGGATGTTCATGTTACTCTAATACTCAGGATAAAATTTATGATGAGATTTAAACTAGAATAAAAAAATATCCTATTTTATGTCTCATTTGCTATTTTTCCTATATTCTGTCCTTCCCCCTCATCTGCAGTTTAGACTCCACCTACACTTGTACTGTTTACACACACACATTATGGGCTAAGATTGCATATGCAGAAGGATCTCTCTCTCTCTCTGTCTCTCTCTCTCTGTCTCTGTCTCTCTGTCTCTCTGTCTCTCTCTGTCTGTCTCTGTCTCTCTGTCTGTCTCTCTTTCTATCTGTCTCTGTCTCTGTCTCTGTCTCTGTCTCTCTCTTCCAGTTTAAGTTCTCTTTCTTAATTCAGTCTCCAGGTACATTCATTTCCCTACAAATTTCATTTCTCTTTATAGTTGAGTAATAATCCATTTTGTACATGTGCCATCTGTTCATCTGTTGATGGACATCTAGGCTAATCTCATTCCATAGCATTTGTGAATGTTGCTGTGATACACATGGATTAAAAAAAATCTCCATGATAGTTTATGGAGACCTTTTGGGATATGCACAGCAGTGGGACATCTGGGTCATGTAGTATTTCTATTTTTATCCTTTTAAACTGATTTTCATAATGGCTGGATTAATTTGTGCTCCCATCATCACTGAATAAGCATCCCTCTTTCCCCACATCTTTTCTAACGTTTGTTGTCAAATTTCTTCATGATAGCTATTTTGGAGTGAAGTAATAGCCTAAATATATTTTAATTTTAATTTCTCCAATGAACACAATGACCATTTGTGTTTCTTCTTTTGAGGTCTGTTCATTTAAACAGTCTATTTGCTTATTTGCAGGAGGGTTTTAGTGTTTATTTTATTTATTTTTTTTTTGCCATTCCTTGTAAATTCTGGATATTAGCCTTCTGTCTGAAGTACACTGGTAAAGATGTTGTCCTAGTCTATGCGCTGTATGATCAGCTGACAGTTTCTTTACCCATTGTGTGGTTACATTTTGTCAATTTGACATTGACCAAAGTCACCTGGGAGGAGGGTACTTCAACTAAAAAAATGTTCCCATCAAATTGGCCCATAGGCACACTTGAGTAGCATTTTCTTTTTCTTTTCCTTTTTTTTTTTTTTTTTTGACGTGGAAGGTCCAGCCCATTATGGGTGGTGCCACCCCTAGTTGGGCAGTCCAGGGTTCTATAAGAAAACAGGTGGAGGAAGCCATTGAAAACCAGAGAATAAGATACTCTCCTCCATGGAGATGGATCCTCCCTCTGCCTTTACTGCAATGATGAACCCTAATCCAGATGTGCAAGCCCTTTCCTCCCTAAGGTGCATTCTGTCATGATGTTTCATTACAGCAGCAGAGAGCAAACTAAGACGCCTATGCAGAAACATTCACTTCCATGCAGTCCCATCTTGCTGATACTTGGGGCTGGTGCTTGTGCTGTTAAGAGTTCTGTTCAGAAGGTTCTTGTAGAAAACTATATCTTAGAATGCATGCCCTGTTTTCAACTAGCAGTTGTAGCATAGCAGGTTTTAAATTAAACCTTTGATCCAGTTTACTGATTTTTGTGCAGGGTAAAAGATATGGATGTAATTTTATTCTTCTTCAGGTAGACATCCAGTTTTGTCCTTATTGTTTAAATAGGCTTTATAAATTTCATGTTTTTGCCACCTTTGTCAAAAAGTAAGAGGGTAGACTGGAGAGATGGTTCAGCAGTTCAGTCCACTTTCTGTTCTTAGAGATAAGTTTGCTTCGGTTTCCAGTGCCCACATAGAGGCTCACAACCGCCTGTGACAACAGTTCTAGGGGATCCAATGCCCTCTTCTTCCCACCATGGGTACCAGGTCTGGTGCACACATGCATACACACACACACACACACACACACACACACACACACACACACACACACACCACTCTTACATATAAGATTAAATTAAAAATCTTTAAAAATAATTACGTAGCCATAGCCTTACTTCTGGATCCTCTATTCTGTTACATCCTTCTAACTGTCTGTTCCTTATACTTTCTTACTGTAGTATAGTTTGAGGTCAGGTATTGTGATACCTCCAGCTGTGTTCTTACTCCTTAGAATCACTATGGCTATTTGTCTTTTGTGGTTTCATATGAATTTTCAGATTATTTTTCCTCTATCTGTGAATTTTAATGTTTATTGTATTGAATAATTGCAAAACTGTTTTGCTAGTATAATATTGAATCTGTAGATTACTAATTCGTGATATTAATGTTGCCAGTATAGGAATATGGAAACCTAGTGGTTTCTTTTAAAATACCTTAAACATTTCTCTGTAAGAGATTGTACACTTATTTGACTACACTTCTTTATATGTATTTCTCAGTACAGTTATAATTATTATTATTATACTGGAACTATTATAAATGTGATTTTTTTTCTAGTTTCTTTTCCTGGGTACATATGAAGGCCACTGTTTTTATACTGCAACTTTGCTATATTAGATTGAAGCGTTTTCTAGTCTATCTTACAGTGTCTTTCAAATATATACTCAAGTGATCTATGAATAAGTATGATTTGACTTCTTTTCCTGTTTTATCTCCTATATGTCTTTTTTGTGTTTTCTGTTTTAGCTAAAACTTTGAGCACAGTACTGAATAAGACAAATGAGAGTGAGCACCCTCATCTCCTTCCTGGTTTTTAAAAACTGGTCTAATGTGTTATTTAATTGTTATTTTTTATTTATTCTTCTCTCATATATTTCAGCCTTACTTTCGTATATATATACATATACATATATATATTTAATTCTAACTGCAGTTTTCCCTCCCTCCTCTTCTCCCAGTTCCTGTTCCTCTCCCTACCCCCACCCACTCTTCCTCCATTTCTCTGCAGAAAAGAGGAGGCTTTCCAGTGATGTCAACCAAACATGACATATCAATTGCAATAAGACTAGGGAACTCTCCTCATATTAAGGATAAATGAGGCAACCCAAAGCTCGATTTTAGCATAATGTTGGCTATGTTTTTTTGGTATGTAGTCTTTATTATTTTAAAGTATGTTCCATCTATTCCTAGCAACTCCAGGATGTTTATAATAAAATCATATTGAACTTTGTCAAGATGATTGTGTCATCTCTGTTCTTCAGATGATCATATTGCTTTGCTTTTTGTTGCCCCAATTTTGGATCCCTGTGAAAGCCCACTTGGTCATGATGTATGATCTTCTTAATATGTTCTGGAATTTAATTTGCAAATATGTTATTTAGAATTTTTGAAATTACAGCTATCAAAGAAATTGGTCTGTGGTTTTGTTTTTGTTGTTGTTATGTGTTTACCTGGTTTTGGTACCAGGATAATACTGACTTTATAGAATAAATTAGGCTATGTTCCTTCCTACCATTTCTATTTTCTGTAACCAATTAAGGATTGTTCATCTTTGAAAGTTGCATAGAAAAACAGAGAAAACTTAAACATTGATCAGGATCAGTTTATTATTACTTTTTTTAAATATCAAACTTCCGGTGTCAAGACTAATAATAATTCTTTGCCTATCCCAAAATCTCATATTATTCTTTTTAAGAATTCAAAATTCTTTATATGTCTGTGCATGAGTGAAGGTACCTCACAGAGGCCAGAAGTGCTAAATCCTGTAAAGAGCTACAGTTACAGGCAGTTGTGAGATACCTGACATAGTTGCTGGGAATCAAACTCTGGTTCTCTGGAGGAGCAATGCACATTACTTTTTAAAAGTCCATTAATTAATTAATTTATTCACTTTACATCCTTATTACAGCTCCCCCTCTCCTCCCAGTGCCTGCCTCACATAGCCCCTCCCACCATACCCCTCCCCCATCTCCTCTGCTACTCCTGAGCAATCTCTTTATCTGTCTCCTATTCTAACACTTTTATAGTTTCATGCTTTACATTTAAACTTGCTGCTCATTTTGACTTGCTTTCTGTATGTGGTGTGAGGTGGATCATTGTTGCTCTCTCTCAGCTCCTGGGTTTGGGGGGACAATTCCAGCAATTAAGTTACTTGCATCTGGTTGACAGGTGGCACCTACAATTGATTTCAAATAGCTCAGCCCCTCCTGTAAACTTTCAACTTCACAATATCATTGTGTGAAAGTTAACCTCACCCTCATTTTACAAATATAAAAATCAAGGCTTTGAGAGGTTAGCATAACTTGTCCATGGCCTTGCATTTGACTGCACTTTAAATACAGTGTCAAGTTCTGCTATTTTATTGCTGTTACTGTGTTTAAGGACTTACCTTGCTTTTCCTGGGTGGTATTGCTACTTTCATTTTCTTGCAATGTTTTTTGTTCTGTTAGGGGTAAAACTAGCTTCATAAAGTGCACGCAAACTTCCTATAGTCTCTCAAAGCAACTGTGGATAATCAGTGTTAATTCTTTAAATCTTTACTAGAATTTTCCAGTGAAACTGTCTAGGTCTGATGATTTCTTTCCTATGGGTTTCAAAATTATGAATTTGAGTTATCTAATAGTTTTGCTTGTTATTTACAGTTTGTCATATTGAATGACTCCTGGAATATTTATATAAATTATCCATTTGAGCATGTTTTTGTGTGTCTTCAGCATATTTCATGGATGTGTCTCATTTTATTCTTGGTTTTGAGCAATTTTGATGGGTTTTTTTTTTGTCACTTGTATCAGTAGTTACTCAATTTTATTGATCTTTGCAAAAAAACAATTTTCTCTTAAATTGACTTTTCTAGATTTTTCTATTTTCAGTTTCATTGATTCTGTTGTTGCAATTATGATTTCCTTCCTCCTACTTGCTTTTTCTAAAGTGTGTTTTCTATTCTGATAGCACTGGGCATTAGTTCTACAAGCCCTGTCCCATAGATGCCAAAAATAAACCACAAGTGACAGAATACTTTTCCTAATATGAATGTTCTAATATGTGTGTTTCATCTTTCCTAATGTGAACGTTCTAATAAGCATGTTTCTTCTTTTTCTGCGTTCTGCACATTTTGTTATATTCTAATTTTATTTTTATAAAATCTAGTGTACCATTTTATTATCCGGAAACATCCTCTTGGATCCATGATGATCTATAAATATGCTGTTTAGTTTCTGTCTATTCATGTAACTTTTACTATCTTTCTAATGTTCATATGGAGTCCAACTCCATTTTAGTCAGAAAACTTTTAACTAGTTTAGCTTCCATGCCCAATCTTGTAAATGTAGGAGTTTGGTTTTGTCATCTCGTGTCTGTGTTGAAATCTTGCTGGGATTTTTCTATGACTGGAATCTACAGATCAATTTTGGATTTTTTTAAAATTTAAATTAATTTTTAATTTATTTTTATACTCCATATTCCATTCCCCACCCTACCCCATCCACCCTCTGTCTGCTCCACATCCCACACCTCCTCCCCACCCACCCTGTCTCCACGTGGATGTCTCCAACCCCACCCAACCTGACCTCTAAACTCCCTAGGGCCTCCAGTCTCTTGAGGGTTAGGTGCATCATCTCTGCATGAACACAGACCTGGAAGTCCTCTGCTGTATGTGTGTTGGGGGCCTCATATCAGCTGGTGTATGCTGTCTGTTTGGTGGTCTAGGGTTTGAGAGATCTTGGAGTTCCAAGTTAATTGAGACTGCTGGTCCTTCTACAGGATTGCCCTATTCCTTAGCTTCTTTCAGCCTTCCCTAATTCAACAACAGGGGTCAGCTGCTTCTGTCCATTGGTTAGGTGCAAATATCTGCATCTGACTCTTTCCGGATGCTTGGTGGGTCTTTCGAATGGACAGTCAGGATAGATCCCTTTTTGTGAGCGCTCCATAGCCTCAGTAATAGTGTCAGGCCCTTGGGCCTCCCCTTGATCTGGATCCCACTTTGGGTCTGTCGCTGGACCTTCTTTTCCTCAGGATCCTCTCCATTTCCATCCCTGTAATTCTTTCAGACAGGAACAATTATGGACCAGAGATGTGACTGTGAGATAGCAATCCCATCCCCCACTTGATGTCCTGTCTTCCTACTGGAGGTGGGCTCTAATCCCTACTGTCAGACATTTCATCTAAGATCCCTCCCTATGAGTCCTGGGAGTCTTTCACCTCCCAGGTCTCTGGTGCATTCTGAGGGGTTTCCCCAACCTCCTATTTCCTGAGGTTGCCTGTTGACATTCTTTCTGCTGGCCCTCAGGGCTTCAGTCCTTTTCCCTCACCCAATACCAGATTAGGTTTCCCTCTACCCCCCAACTACCCCCCCCCCAGGTCCTTCCCTCCCTCCCCACTTGTGATTGCTTTCTTCTCTCTCCCAACAGAGGCCTACTCCCTTGGGCCCTTCAGCTTGTTGAACTTTTTGAGTTCTGTGGACTGTATCTTGGGTATTCTGTACTTTTTTTTTTTTGCTAATGTCCACTTATTAACAATACCATCTTTCATGCTGCAGAGCTGACATATTAATTTAATTAGTGCTTTCATTTTCATTTATTTCATTAGTGTTGTATGGTTTTTTATGCCCATAGACCCTACACAGATTCTTTTTTTTTTTTTTTTTTTTGGTTTTTCGAGACAGGGTTTCTCTGTGCAGCCCTGGCTGTCCTGGAACTCACTCTGTAGAACAGGCTGGCCTTGAACTCAGAAATCTGCCTGCCTCTGCCTCCCGAGTGCTGGGATTAAAGGCGTGCGCCACCACACCCGGCTCAGATTCTTTTTTTAAATTTTTTTCCTTTTTTAAAATTAGGTATTTTCTTCATTTACATTTCCAATGCTATCCCAAAAGTCCCCCATGCCCTTCCCCCCACTCTCCCCCCCACTCCCACTTCTTGGCCCTGGTGTTCCCCTGTACTGGGGCATATAAAGTTTGTAAGACCAATGGGCCTCTCTTTCCCCTGATGGCCGACTAGGCCATCTTTTGATACATATGCAGCTAGGGTCAAGAGCTCCAGGGTACTGGTTAGTTCATAATGTTGCACCTACAGGGTTGCAGATCTCTTTAGCTCCTTGGATACTTTCTCTAGCTCCTCCATTGGGGGTCCTGTGTTCCATCCAATAGCTGACTGTGAGCATCCACTTCTGTGTTTGCTAGGCCCTGGCATAATCTCTCAAGAGACAGCTATATCTGGGTCCTTTCAGCAAAATCTTGCTTACACAGATTCTTAGGAGCTAAAATTAAGTCTTTAAACTTTTAATGCCTTTATAAATAGTACATAAAATTTCCAAATTCTAATAACTTATTACTAGCACATGGAAGGACAATTAAGAAGCAATTCAGTTAAATTAAATTAAATCCAGTAATTCTAAGATGAATTTTGGTATATTTCCTGGAGTTGTCTATATAGATATGTCATTTGCAAGTAGAAAACATTTTGTTTCTTCCTTTTAGAACTGTTATCCTAGAATCAACAAGTGAGGTTTTATAAGTTTTAAACAGTTTTGCACAGCAAAGGTAACTATCAGCAGTGGGAACATACAGGCTACAAATCAGGAGAAAATCTCTGCTATATGTCAGGCAGCACACTAATCTCTAGAATATACAAAGAACTGCAAAAAAGTAAACATTGATACACAAAACTGCCAATAAACAAATACGGTTATCAAATGAACATATAGTATTGTTTTAGAATGTTCATCATCTTTGGCCATCACAGAATGCAAATTAAAACTACTTTGAGAGTCCATCTCTCTCCAATAAGAAAACCTATGCCAAGAAAACAATTGTTGCCTACAGATCAAAATGTAGAAACCTCAGCTCCATCTTCAGCACCACATCTGCCTGCTTACTGCCATGCTTCCTGTTATGATGACAAGGAACTAAACCTCTGGAACTGTAAGCCAACCCCAATTAAATGTTTTGTTTTAATTTTGGGTGTCACTTATGTATGCTATCATATAATCTACAAATAGTGATACCTTGACTTCTTCTTTGCCAATTTGTATCCTCTTGATCTCCTTTTGTTGTCTTATGGCTCTAGCTAGAACTTTGAGTACTATATTAAATAGATGTGGAGAGAGAGAGAAAAAAAAGAGTTGTGGGAATGGTGTCTCTTCACAGCAATGGAAATCCTAACTAAGACAGACATCATACCTAGCTTTGCATTTTTTGCTTTAGAATAATACAAAAGTGGTTTATATTATGTGCTTCATCAGACTAAAAATCAAGCAAAATTGTCTCTATTACACAGTAAAATTGCCTACTTAATATGCTCTGACCTCACTTTTCATCCATTCCCTACATTAAGCAGTATACTTCAAGATCATTCAATATGATATTATTACCTTCCACAATAAATGTCTTTTCTCTTTCTTTGTTCTTCCCGGTTAATGAAAATTCTGATCTTTATTACAGAATATACTTGTGGCATCACATCTATATAACCTATAGAATGAGATGCAATCATAAACAACAAAAGACTTTGAAAATGTATCACATTTCTAGGTTTGGAGCACAGGAAAAAAAAGATAGCTGCTTTACTCTTGGGTGTACACTCACCCTTCCTGAATCAGATGAGGCAAATAGAAGTCCAGCTTACAAAAAGGCAGATGTCAAATTATACCAGAATTTCCATGTTATGCTGTGATGACTGCAAGGTGTACTATCTGGTGATCATTTTCAGGAACTTTTGCAATGCCACTAGTTTGCATTTTAGAACCAAAACTATTCTTTCACTTCTGGGCCATAAATGTATGGAATACTGAGAGCTAATAATTCAAAATAAAATAAAATAAAATAAAATAAAATAAAATAAAATTAAATATATTTTGAAATCCTAACTCCCACTACCCCAGAGTACAACTTTACTTGGAGATAAAGTTTTTACAGTGGTAATAACGATAAAATTATTGGGGCATACTGTAAACCATTATGACTTTTGTATTCCTAGAAAAGGGACAGAGAGAAGATGGTTGACATAAAGACTCAGGAACAAGGCATCCATATGTGCAATGCAAAGAGGCCTAGGAAAAAGCTCTCTTTCTCACAGCCTGTCAGAGCCAACCCTGTTCGAAATTGATTTGCCATTTATAACATAGCCTTTAGAAATGGGATTTCTATTTTCCTCCTCCTCCTCTTCCTCCTCTTCCTCCTTCTCTCACCACTACCATCACCACCCCACCTTATCCATCACCACCACCACTATGTATTTGGTAGTGGTGGTACTGGAGATTCAACAAAAAGACTACCATTATGCTACTTGCAGATCTGAATTTATGTATTCTTGAAGCCTCCCAAATCTCCAGTAACATATTATAGTAGCCCTGACTATCTGTTTTACAGGCTCTTCCTGAGGGTGCAATGATTTCCCTCTCTAGTCAGGGGAAATTGGATCTGTTGTTTCTTTCCAGCACCTGCTATATGTGTGAGGGAATCTATGGGGCATGCCAATGAAGAATGAGAGGAGGAAGTCCTGGAGAAATGTTCTCCAGGCAATGCAGAGACCCCAACAAGTCCAAAGCTTGCAATTTTCTTTCTAAATTCTTTCCCAAGCTGATCATACCATATTATGGTTTTGTGGTCAGTTATATTTTTTCTCTGGTCCTGGAGATTGAACCCAGAGCCTATGTGAGTACTGTGCCATAATACTTGTTTTAAAGAATTTTAACTCTGGGACTGGAGAGGTGGCTCAGTAGTTAAGGACTCTAGCCACTCTTTTAGAGGACTTATGTTTGATTCCATCACCCACTTATCAACTCGTAACTCCAGTGCCAGTGGATCCTACTCCCTCTTCTGGCATCCATGGGTGCTGGTTGCATGTGGCACACAGACTTACACTCAGGCAAAACACCTTTACACAACAAATAAAAATGAGTAAATTATTTTTTGAAAAGATTAATTTTGATCCCCACTATAATGAAAGACAAAGTTCACTACACCTACCATTTCTGTAAATTGCAGAATATTGTAATGCATGCTAGTGTTTCCAGGGTTGATGTGGCCTAGGCAACCCTAACAAGTTATATATTGCTCTAAATAGGCTAATTAAAGAGACAAACAATACTAGAAAACAGAGAAAAAAGGTTGATTTAATGTGGTCACATTGGGAAAAGGAACAAATAAAAGGTTTATTTACCACTCCCTTCCCAACAAGCAAGAGGCATGCATAGCTATAGACCAGGTGGAGGTATGGTTGTGTTCATCATTAACTTGTCAATGTTTTAGATTCCAGCTGTCCTGCAGGGTGAAGTGAGAAGTCAGACCTGTGTGATAAATCTTTCTGTAAGACGAGCTGCCCTACCCTTTTTCTTCTCCCAGCATGAGACTCCTGGAGGAATTATTTTTTAAATTTTATTTATTTATTTATTTATTTATTTATTTATTGCCTTTGATAATTTTTTTAAATTGGGTATTTATTTCATTTACATTTCCAATGCTATCCCAAAGGCCCCCACCCGCTCCCCCACCCACCCACTCCCACTTCTTGGCCCTGGCGTTCCACTGTACTGAGGCATATAAAGTTTGCATGACCAATGGGCCTCTCTTTCCACTGATGGCTGACTAGGCCATCTTCTGATACATATGCAGCTAGAGACACGAGCTCCGGGGGTATTGGTTAGTTCATATTGTTGCTCCACCTATAGGATTGCAGATCCCTTTAGCTCCTTGGGTACTTTCTCTAGCTCCTCCATTGGGGGCCCTGTGATCTATCCAATAGCTGACTGTGAGCATTCACTTCTGTGTTTGCTAGGCCCAAGAATAGCCTCACAAGAGACAGCTATATCAGGGTCCTTTCAGCAAAATCTTGCTAGTGTATGCAATGGTGTCAGCCTTTGGAAGCTGATTATGGGATGGATCCCTGGATATGGCAGTCTCTAGATGGTCCATCCTTTCGTCTCAGCTCCAAATTTTGTCTCTGTAACTCCTTCCATGGGTGTTTTGTTCCAAATTCTAAGAAGGGGCAAAGTGTCCATACTTTGGTCTTTGTTCTTCTTGAGTTTCATGCATTTAGAAAATTGTATCTTATATCTTGGGTATTCTAAGTTTCTGGGCTAATATCCACTTATCAGTGAGTACATATTGTGTGAGTTCTTTTGTGATTGGGTTACCTCACTCAAGATGATGCCCTCCAGGTCCATCCATTTGCCTAGGAATTTCATAAATTCATTCTTTTTAATAGCTGAGTAGTACTCCATTGTGTAAATGTACCACATTTTCTGTAACCATTACTCTGTTGAGTGACATCTGGGTTCTTTCCAGCTTCTGGATATTATAAATAAGGTTGCTATGAACATAGTGGAGGATGTGTCCTTACCGGTTGGAACATCTTCTGGATATATGCCCAGGAGAGGTACTGCAGGATCCTCCGGTAGTACTATGTCCAATTTTCTGAAGAACCTCCAGACTGATTTCCAGAATGGTTGTACAAGCTTGCAATCCCAACAAAAATGGAGGAGTGTTCCTCTTTCTCCACATCCTTGCCAGCATCTGCTGTCACTTGAATCTTTGATCTTAGCCATTCTGACTGGTGTGAGGTGGAATCTCAGGGTTGTTTTGATTTGCATTTCTCTGATGATTAAGGATGCTGCTAATGTGTGCTCTCCCTAGTTTCTTTTTGGAGGCACTCAGAGCTATGAGTTTTCCTCTTAGAAATGCTTTCATTGTGTCCCATAAGTTTGGGTATGTTGTGGCTTCATTTTCATTAAACTCTAAAAAGTCTTTAATTTCTTTCTTTATTCCTTCCTTGACCAAGGTATCATTGAGAAGAGTGTTGTTCATTTTCCACATGAATGTTGGCTTTCTATTATTTATTTTGTTATTGAAGATCAGCCTTAGTCCATGATGATCTTATAGGATACACGGGACAATTTCAATATTTTTGTATCTTTTGAGGCTTGTTTTGTGACCAATTATGTGGTCAGTTTTGGAGAAGGTACCATGAGGTGCTGAGAAGAAAGTATATCCTTTTGTTTTCGGATAAAATGTTCTGTAGATATCTGTTAGATCCATTTGTTTCATAACTTCTGTTAATTTCACTGTGTCCCTGTTTAGTTTCTGTTTCCATGATCTGTCCATTGGTGAAAGTGGTATGTTGAAGTCTCCCACTATTATTGTGTGAGCTGCAATGTGTGCTTTGAGCTTTACTAAAGTGTCTTTAATGAATGTGGCTGCCCTTTTATTTGGAGCATAGATATTCAGAATTGATAGTTCCTCTTGGAGGATTTTACTTTTGATGAGTATGAAGTGCCCCTCCTTGTCTTTTTTGATGACTTTGGGTTGGAAGTCGATTTTATTAGACATTAGAATGGCTACTCCAGCTTGTTTCTTCAGACCATTTGCTTGGAAAATTGTTTTCCAGCCTTTCATTTTGAGGTAGTGTCTGTCTTTTTCCCTGAGATGGGTTTCCTGTAAGCAGCAAAATATTGGGTCCTGTTTCTGTAGCCAGTCTTTTAGTCTATATATTTTTGGCAGGAGTTGAGTCCATTGATATTAAGAGATATTAAGGAAAAGTAATTGTTGCTTCCTATTATTTTTGTTGTTAAAGTTGGCATTCTGTTCTTGTGGCTGTCTTCTTTTAGGTTTGTTGAGGGATTACCTTCTTGCTTTTTCTAGGGCGTGGTTTCCATCCTTGTATTGTTTTTTTTTTCTGTTATTATCCTTTGAAGCGCGGGATTTGTGGAAAGATAATGTGTAAATTTGGTTCTTTTGTGGAATACTTTTGTTTCTCCATCTAAGGTAATTGAAAGTTTGGCTCGGTACAGTAGCCTGGGTTGGCATTTGTGTTCTCTTAGTGTCTGTATAACATCTGTCCATGCTCTTCTGGCTTTCATAGTCTCTGGTGAAAAATCTGGTGTAATTCTGATAGGCTTGCCTTTATATGTTACTTGACCCTTTTCCCTTTTTATATTTTCCCCTTTTAATATTCTATCTTTATTTAGTGCATTTGTTGTTCTGATTATTATGTGTCGGGAGGAATTTCTTTTCTGGTCCAGTCTATTTGGAGTTCAGTAGGCTTCTTGTATGTTCATGGGCATCTCTTTCTTTAGGTTTGGGAAGTTTTCTTCTATGATTTTGTTGAAGATATTTGCTGGCCCTTTGATTTGAAAATCTTCATTCTCGTCTACTCCTATTATCCATAGGCTTCGTTTTCTCATTGTGTCCTGGATTTACTGGATGTTTTGAGTTAGAATCTTTTTGCATTTTCCATTGTCTTTGATTGTTGTGTCTTTGTTTTCTATGGAATCTTCTGCACCTGAGATTCTCTCTTCCATTTCTTGTATTCTGTTGCTGATGCTTGCATCTATGATTCCAGATTTCTTTCCTAGGGTTTCTATCTCCAGCGTTGTCTCACTTTGGGTTTTCTTTATTGTGTCTACTTCCCCCCCCCCTTTTTTTCCAATTCCATCACCTGTTTGGTCATGTTTTCCTGCAATTCTTTAAGGGATTTTTGTTCTTCCTCTTTAAGGTCTTCTACCTGTTTAGCAGTGTTCTCCTGTATTTCTTTGAGTGAGTTATTAAAGTCCTCCTTGATGTCCTCTACCATCATCATGAGATATGCTTTAAATCTGGGTCTAGCTTTTCAGGTGTGCTGGGGTGCCCTGGACTGGGTGAGGTGGGAGTGCTGTGTTCTGATGATGGTGAGTGTTCTTGGTTACTGTTAGTAAGTGTCTTACATTTACCCTTCGACATCTGGTAATCTCTGGAGTTAGTTGATTTAGTTGTCTCTGGTTAGAGATTGTTCCTCTCGTGATTCTGTTAGCCTCTATCAGCAGACCTGGAAGACTAGCTCTCTCCTCTGAGTTTCAGTGTTCAGAGTACTCTCTGCTGGCAAGCTGTCCTCTTACAGGGAAAGTGCACAGGTATCTGGCATTCGGACCTCCCTCCTGGCCGAAGATGAAGGCCCAAAACAGGACCTGTCCCAGAAGCTGTGTTGCTTTGGCCTATCACAGAAGCTGTTAGCTTCTGTAGTCCCCACTCTCACCTGTGCAGAATACTCTCGGCAGAGTCCCAGAACCACGATGTCTGCCTCCGATGCTCAGACAAAGCCCTCCTAGGCCGGGCAGACACCTATCCTCTGGCGGGAAGGTGCCCGGATGTCTGGAGCCCAAAAAGGGGACTGCTTCAGAAGTTCTGTGGCTCCAGCCTGTCCCAGAAGCTGTTAGCTTCTGTAGTCCACACTCTCACCTGTGCAGACTACTTTCGGCAGAGTCCTGGAACTAAGATGTCTCTCCTCTGATAAATTTTATTAGATATTTTCTTTATTTACATTTCAAATGTTATCCTGAAAGTTCCCTAAACCCTTCCCCCACCCTGCTCCCCTACCCACCCACTCCCACTTCTTGGCCCTGGCGATCCCCCTGTACTGGGGCATATAAAGTTTGCAAGACCAAGGGGCCTCTCTTCCTAATGATGGCCGACTAGGCCATCTTCTGCTACATATGCAGCTAGAGACATGAGCTCTGGGGGTACTGGTTAGTTCATATTGCTGTTCCACCTATATGGTTGCAGACCCCTTCAGGTCCTTGGGTAATTTCTCTAGCTCCTCCATTGGGGGGCTCTGTGTTCCATCCAATAGCTGACCATGAGCGTCCACTTCTGTATTTGCCAGGCACTGGCATAGCCTCACTTGAGACAGCTCTATCAGGATTCCTTCAGCAAAACCTTGCTGGCATATGCAATAGTGTCTGGGTTTGGTGGTTGATTATGGAATGGATCCACGGGTGGGGCAGTCTCTGGATGGTCCATCCTTTCATCTTAGCTCCAAACTTTGTCTCTGTAAATCCTTCCATGGGTGTTTTGTTCCCTATTCTAAGGAGGAATGAAGTATCCTCACTTTGGTCTTTATTCTTCTTGATTTTCTTATGTTTTGAAAATTGCATCTTGGGTATTCTAAGTTTCTGGGCTAATATCCTGGAAGAATTCTAATTCCTTGGGGACTATTGTTTTATTCATAGTTTGATAGCCAAAGTGAGGCATATAACTGTCTATATAGAGCAGCAGTTCTCAACAATTGTAACTTCCCCTCCCTCCTGTCCTCCCAGTCCCTCCCTTTCCTCTATCCTTCCCTCACCCAACCCTTCTCCCCTTCTCAGAAAATGGGAGGCTTCCCATGGATATTAACTAGCCTTTGCATATCACATCGCAGCAGGACTAGGTACATCTGAGAAGGATAGTTCTTAATTAAAATTAGCCATACAAATACTACTTCAATTACCCAAACTCTGAACTTGTGCCAAAAAAGGCATCCACCTATCTATTCATTCAAAAATCCATTCTTTCTGCGCCAATTCTGTGGCAAACACTGAGATCATAGTGATGAATTAAGTAGGTAAGTCCCCAGCTCTCCTTTGGAACCACTACTAAGGACATGCTTAGGTGTGTCACCCTGAGCTTACAAGACAAACTACCTTTTGCAGCACCAAAGATTGTGAGTGAGTCCAAAATATTGGACAGTTATTTATCCTTTGAGAGTTTGCTTCTTCTTTGATTTGGCTGTTACTAGGACTTGGTTGTTCTCTCTTGAAATATGTAACTTGGTTTTTTAATTGATAAGATCCCACAGTTAAGGAATTATATATATATTTTAAGGAGAAGTGGAACTTTTTTTTTTTTCATTTTTTTTATTAGGTATTTAGCTCATTTACATTTCCAATGCTATACCAAAAGTCCCCCTTACCCACCCACCCCCACTCCCCTACCCACCCACTCCCCCCCTTTGGCCCTGGCGTTCCCCTGTACCGGGGCACACAAAGTCTGCGTGTCCAATGGGCCTCTCTTTCCAGTGATGGCCGACTAGGCCATCTTTTGATACATATGCAGCTAGAGTCAAGAGCTCAGGGGTACTGGTTAGTTCATAATGTTGTTCCACCTATAGGGTTGAAGTTCCCTTTAGCTCCTTGGGTACTTTCTCTAGCTCCTCCATTGGGAGCCCTGTGATCCATCCATTAGCTGACTGTGAGCATCCACTTCTGTGTTTGCTAGGCCCCGGCATAGTCTCACAAGAGACAGCTACATCTGGGTCCTTTCAGTAAAATCTTGCTAGTGTATGCAATGGTGTCAGCATTTGGAAGCTGATTATGGGGTGGATCCCTGGATATGGCAGTCTCTACATGGTCCATCCTTTCATCTCAGCTCCATACTTTGTTTCTGTAACTCCTTCCATGGGTGTTTTGTTCCCACTTCTAAGGAGGGGCATAGTGTCCACACTTCAGTCTTCATTTTTCTTGAGTTTCATGTGTTTAGGAAATTGTATCTTATATCGTGGGTATCCTAGGTTTTGGGCTAGTATCCACTTATCAGTGAGTACATATTGTGTGAGTTCCTTTGTGATTGTGTTACCTCACTCAGGATGATGCTCTCCAGGTCCATCCATTTGGCTAGGAATTTCATAAATTCATTCTTTTTAATAGCTGAGTAGTACTCCATTGTGTAGATGTACCACATTTTCTGTATCCATTCCTCTGTTGAGGGGCATCTGGGTTCTTTCCAGTTTCTGGCTATTATAAATAAGGCTGCTATGAACATAGTGGAGCATGTGTCCTTCTTACCAGTTGGGGCTTCTTCTGGATATATGCCCAGGAGAGGTATTGCTGGATCCTCCGGTAGTACTATGTCCAATTTTCTGAGGAACCGCCAGACTGATTTCCAGAGTGGTTGTACAAGCCTGCAATCCCACCAACAATGGAGGAGTGTTCCTCTTTCTCCACATCCTCGCCAGCATCTGCTGTCACCTGAATTTTTGATCTTAGCCATTCTCACTGGTGTGAGGTGGAATCTCAGGGTTGTTTTGATTTGCATTTCCCTGATGATTAAGGATGTTGAACATTTTTTCAGGTGCTTCTCTGCCATTCGGTATTCCTCAGGTGAGAATTCTTTGTTCAGTTCTGAGCCCCATTTTTTAAGGGGGTTATTTGATTTTCTGAGGTCCACCTTCTTGAGTTCTTTATATATGTTGGATATTAGTCCCCTATCTGATTTAGGATAGGTAAAGATCCTTTCCCAGTCTGTTGGTGGTCTTTTTGTCTTATAGACAGTGTCTTTTGCCTTGCAGAAACTTTGGAGTTTCATTAGGTCCCATTTGTCAATTCTCGATCTTACAGCACAAGCCATTGCTGTTCTGTTCAGGAATTTTTCCCCTGTGCCCATATCTTCAAGGCTTTTCCCCACTTTCTCCTCTATAAGTTTCAGTGTCTCTGGTTTTATGTGAAGTTCCTTGATCCACTTAGATGAGAAGTGGGACTTTTAAAAGACAGAGTCTTCAAAACGTTGGGCTGTATTTTATATTATTCTTTTGTTTTGTTTTGTTTTGTTTTTTTAATCCTTAAGGAAGTTTTTAAAATTTATTTTTATTTATTTATTTATTTTTACCAGTTTTTGTCGTCAACAATGATGAGATGTGGCCTTTCTGGGATCCTTGGTATGTGCGTGTTCTTGCAGCTACCATTTTTTGGTTCTGGGTGCACAAGTAAGTACATTATCATGAACAAACTGAATTGTACTCTTGAAAGATACCCTTGCTTTTCAGTATGTCTTAGCAAAATACTTCTAGGAAAGATTAGAGCATTATATCAGTTACATGTTTTCAGTGTTGTGAGCAAATGCCCAATTAAAGCTGTACAAAGTTTGAGAGTTCAGTCCATGACAGGGAAGGAATGGCCACAGGAGCTCAAAGCAGTTGGTCACATTATATCTATAGTCAGGAAGAAGTGAGAGATGAGTGCTTGTGCACAAGTCATTTTTTTAATGTAGTCTAAGACCCAAGGCCCTCTGTGGCACACATGCAGGGAGTTACTCCTCTTTAGTTAAGTGTCTCTAGAACATACTAACAGAAATACCCAGAGATGTGTATCCTACATGATTCCAAATCCCATCAATTGACAATAAAGATTAAACATCTTAGAGCCTAGTGTTTACATTCTCTACCTTTTTAGTCATATTAACTTCTATGGGGAATCATGAATTCTAGCTTGCTACATATATGTGGTTTGTGTGTGGAGGCAGTTATAGTCTTCCCCTACCATTTGTTTCTTCTGTATGTTAATTTTAGGCCTCTTTCTCTAATTCCTTGTCCTGCCACACTGCAGAGGGGTCATGGGAGCAAATGTCATGAAGGAGTAGAAGTAAGATGCAAGGCAGATTTGGAAGCATTCTGAGAAAGCTGTTTATTTGCATAGTATTTATTTATTTATTTACTAATTTTTTCAGAAGGGTTTCATATAGCTCAAGCTTACTCTATAGCTGAGGTTTCGTGTATTGGTCAAGCTTATTATGTTGCTGAGGCTGACGTCAAGCTCCTGATCTTCCTGCTTTTAATTTTCTAGTGCTAAGCATGTCTTATTATACTGGGCTTCTATTTTTCACATCTAGACTTCTTTTGATCTAGGGTCACACAAGTGATATAAATAATGGGGAACACGAAAGGCTTATGATAGGATAGAGGAAACATGTCTATCAGTCCAAAACATGGATGTTAGAGAAGACAGACAGAAAGCTGTGGCTTTTGAATAGTAACTTAAGCACAGTTCTACCTCTCATCCTCCCATATTTGTAAGCCACGAAAAATTTACAATGCCAGAAATATCAAATTAGGTATCAAAATCTTCATATCAAAACAGATATAGGAATGATAGATAGCTGACAGCTCATTTGATAGATGATTGATTATGGTGATTGATAGACTAATAAAAAGAATGGAAGGAAGAAATACTATGCCTAAAATGATGCTTGGATGGCATAAAAGCAAATGAAAAGCTGTGCTCAATATCAGAACTTGATAGAGAAATGAAAATTAAGACAGCAATGAGATACCTTTTTAAAGAAGCCATTGCAATAGCAGAAAGAAAGAAAGAAAGAAAGAAAGAAAGAAAGAAAGAAAGAAAGAAAGAAAGAAAGGAAGGAAGGAAGGAAGGAAGGAAGGAAAGAAGGAAAGAAAACTACAATTGTTTGTGATGAAAGGATGCAAACTACTTGAAACTCCTGTATGTTGCTAGTGGGAATGTAAATTGGTATAGCCACTTTGGGAAAATCTGTACTACATATGCAACCCAGCCACCCTCCTCCAGCTATTCCTCATTAGAAGTGAAAATATTACATTAATGGAAAAGACTGTATATGAATGTGTTTGTAAAGACTATGTCAAAGCTAGAAAGAATGCAAATTGTCTTCAAAAGATGGAAGGGTAAACACCTTGTGGTTCTTTCATAACACTGAATAATATAGAGAATTGCAAAGGAGTGAACTGATGCACATGGATTAATAGCCAATGTGGTCTGCCAAATGATAGAAACTATACTAAAGCGGTTATATGTGTATGGTTCTATTTACATAATACTTTTCAATAAGACAAAATGTATACATAAAGTAAAGAAACATTTTTTCAAAGGATATAGAAGGATTGACTACATAGATGTGATTGTATGCTTACTGTTAGGAAGACTAGAATGTTCTATATCTTGACTGTAGTGATAACAACTCTGTGTTGCTAAAAATCTCCTAGCATGGTACACTAAAAGGGATGAATTGTGGGGCTGGTGGTATAATTCATTGGTAGAGTTCTTGCCTCTTATATGCAAGGCCCTGTATTCTATACCCAGCATTGTCAAAAGAAGAAAAAGATATAAAGTATGTAAACTATATGTCAATAAATCTGAGTTAAAACTGTGATTCTTTGGGCTGAGTGAAAAGAATTGTTTAATGTTTGTAGCAGAGAAAGAAGTAGTTTTATAGAATCTATAGTGAAAAGAATTGTTTAATGTTTGTAGCAGAGAAAGAAATAATTTTATAGAATCTAGATGCTGCTTTTAGTTTTCTTACAAATTAGATGAAACTATTTATTTTGATTCCAAGAGCTAGTACCTGAGCACAGTGACCAGTCTTGACAACTTCTGTCAAATATAAAATGAAAAACTACCACAGACTGATTATCTTAGTGAGAAATGAGCACATAGATGAATCAGTCACCCAAAGTCCATGCCCTTAGAGGTATACTTACACCTTTAGAGAATAGAATGTTCCTTGAATTTGTGTGTGTGTGAGAGAGACAGAGACAGAGTCAGAGACAGAGAGACAGAGACACAGAGAGAGACAGAGAGAGACAGAGAGAGAGAGACAGAGAGAGAGATAGAGAGACAGGGAGAGAGTGAGAGATGGGGAGAGAGAGAAGTGGGAAATATGTGTGCAAGTTTATTTTTAATTATTATGCAATGATAGCCACATAACCTTTTCTTGCCTTCTCTAAGTAATTTGATTCTGCTTGCTTCTGTGAGTTTTCTTTAGATAGTAGCTACAGAGTTGCCTTTTCTAAGATCAGACCTTTAGATTTCATCTTTGCACTTGCTGAAATAAGTGATTGTCATTTCATACAGTGAAGCTTGAAGATTCTCTTCCTAACACCTAATTAGCTAGCCACAGTTTGACAGACAGACAGACAGACAGACACAGACACACACCCACACACCCACACACCCATAAAAGCACAGAACTAAATGATACATTCATTACCACCCAGTCTCCAGTCTTCTCTGCCCTTTTGCTCTTTGTTCTGCAGCAACACACTCTCCCTCCCTCCTCCTTTATCTTCCCTTCCTTTTAGTTATTCCTGTTAAAATTCACCCATTCTTCTTCTTTTAAATGTTCTAGATAAAATCAGGGCCTTGTACATGCTAAACAGATTGTCTGCCACAGAACCAACTCCTCAACCCCAATTCTCCCGTTCTTTAAGACCAAGTTCCATTCTCTTTGGTGAGGCCAGATTGAGAATTGATTGTGAAACGTTCCTTCCCTCCCTTAACTGACCTTCAATAGTACGAATACAGATGTAATGCAATCTAGTGCAATGCTTACTTACATATTCGTTCTTTTAGTATGTTAGTGATATGAGGAGAAGTACTGGGCTCAAGTCATCACTGTTCCTGCCTGCCCGGTCCCCTGCCACCACTCTCAACTTTGAATCTCATCTCAGGGTCTATTGTAGTGACCTTGTTAGAACGGGCAATCAAAAAAATGTTTGTCTAAAGAGAAATCCAGAACTCAGGACAACAGATGAAATTTTGCGGTCTGCATTAGCCCATGGGAAATTAGACAGGTTTGAATATATGCCACATGGCATCCAAACATGAAATATTCTTTATAAGTGTTTAGAACTTTAATATATAAAGCTCAGCTATAATTGAGACTTCAGGACTCTATAGATTTCTTCAACTTCCATGTCACATACAAATAAAAAACAATTTCAGCAAACAAAAACAAATGTCTTCTTGAATTGGAGAATCTTGTGGATTCTTATTGTTTAAAGCAAACTTCAAAGCAGAAGGGAACTGATCAGTACGTAATTCAAAGAGTTCATTTGATTACAGGTGAGACATACAATTCCCTGTGTAAAAGGCAACAACAGCCTGCATTGTCAATTATAGGAAAAAAACCCACAAATCTGGAAGTTGAATTCAAACCTTATTTGATTTGAAGCCTGAATTATTTGCTGCTGAGACTTATATAAGATTAGGTATCTCTGCTTAAACACTAAATCAAGCTTAACAGGAAGAGATATTGCAAATAAACAATGTTCGCCTAAAATGATGTCTTTTAATATTTTCATTAAGACTGAAATTCAGCTGGGCTTTTTTTTATTACAGACATTGATGGCTTTATAAATTTTTATGAGACAAGACCAGGATACATGTACACTTAGTAAGAGACTTATGGATGCAGTGTGACTTATGAAGGTATGAGTAGGTTCCTGGAAAGGTCTGGGTTTTAATTCCATCTCTGCTACTGCCTTGGTCATATGCCTTCTTGCTGGCCCTGACTTTTCATATTTAGACATATCTAACTTGAGTTTTTAATTTTCTTCAATGAACCAAAGATACTTAAATTGCAGTTTCATGGAAATAATATAAAAATTTAAATATCGGGTGTCTTTCCTTCTTAGATGCATACCTCCTTAGATGCATTCACTTTCACATTATTCCAATGAGTCAATTTTAAAGTTAAACAAGGAAGTGTCAATCTTCTCTGACTCTTCATTTGCATCTATTATAATACATAAAAGCATCATAAGCATTTTGACAGCAGAATATCCTTTAACATCCTCATCCTTCCTCTATACCTTGAATCTATAGATTAATACTTGTCTCTGCTACAGATCGCAGCATCCAGTCCTGCTGCAGACAATTCAAGCTGGGCACACACTACACCTGAGCTGAGCTACAGGTTAAAAGTTCCTTTGATGAGTTAAATTATGACTCAAAAATATACTTTGTCAAAGCTACAGAGATGATTCATCAGTTAAGAACAATAGATTAGATTCGATTTTCAGCACCAGCAGGGCAGCTTTTACAATCTGCAATGTAAGCCCTAAGGGATCTGAAACCTTCTTCTGACCTCCATGAGTACAAGCATACAGACAAAAACACCCATAAATATTTTTTAAGTGGAAATCAGTGTACCAGAACAGTGAGTTATTAGCTCACCAGTTGTCTTTCTCAGCACGTGTTCTTCCATTCCCAAGGTGCATGTGTGGACCAAACACATCCAGTTCTGAAGTACTTTGCTGGTAACTTGACTTTAGGAGAAGAAACAAGCTCTACTGGCATGTTCCTAGACCCCAAGACCATGCAAATCCTTGTGATCATGTTTATCATGACTGTCATGCCAGTGGACATCCTTCTTGCTTTGGCACAGTGTGCACTGCAGACTGTGACATACAATGACACATTCTGGTTGGCTGAGAAGCAGACTGTATTATGTACACAGGCACAGGCAGTAACTGCTAGAGAAGGTGATTCAAGGATGGACTAGGAAGGAGGAAAGGCTTTCTTTAAGAGTGTGTATCAACTGACATCCCACATGGCATGGGCGGGGCCTTCATGCAAATCCTCAATATAGATACAAAAGTGATTAACTAGCCCACTCATAGCCCTGAACTTACTCTTCAGATCCACTTTTTTTCATCTAAGTTTCCCTCAGTGAAGATGTCACCATTAGAATGCTGTGGACCAGAGATTCTAGTTTCATTCCTGTCCCATTGTACTGCTGGAGAGCTTCAAAGAGGTCCTTCCTTCCTTCCTTCCTTCCTTCCTTCCTTCCTTCCTTCCTTCCTTCCTTCCTTCCTTCCTCCCTCCCTCCCTCCCTCCCTCCCTCTTTCTTTTTTTCCCTCCTTCCCTTCTTCCCCCCTCCCTCTCCCCATCCATTTTTTCCAAACTGGGTTCCTCTGTGTAATCCTGCTGTTCTGGAACTGACTCAGTAGCCTAGTTTGGCCTCTGCCACCCAAGTGCTAGGATTAAATGTGTGTACCACCACAGCCAGCCAAGGGGTTCATTTTTTGTTGAAACTGTATGAATCTCACAGTATCACCAAAAATCCACAGACCAGCAAGCAAGTCTAGGATTTGGATGACTATAGGAATGCAAGATAATTGAAGTCCCCTCTTATTTTCTAAAGATAAGGTTGGCTGTGTTAGTTGGGGTTCTCTATTCCATGAAGCTGAATATCTCAGCTGATCTTCATTATATACTGGAATCCAAAAGAGGTAGGCTCTAATTAATGAGGTGATGGCAGATAGGCCAAGAACAAAAGCTTCATTCTTCCATGTCCTTATATAGGCTTTCAGCAGAGGGTGTGCCCCAGATTACAGGAGGTTTTTCCCAGTTCAAATGATCTGGATTAAAGTCATATCTTTCCCCAAGTATATCTTTCTACTTCAAAAATTCCTTACAGGTGTGCCCTCCATTTTTAGGTTTTATGTAAATACAGATGCAGTCAAGTTGAAAACTAAAAACAGCCATCGTACTGGCTTTGAAGTCACATAGATCTGTATTTTTCACATGTTATTTCTCCTCTCCATCTGTTCCCCCATCCAACACTTACTGTACCCCTCAAACTCTCAATTTCATGAATACTTCTTCAATTCTTTTATTAGTATTACATGTATGCATATATACATATACACTATATACATGTATGTATATCATCCTTCAACTCTTTATATGCTTGAACATAGACTTTTTATTTATTATGCATTTATTTGATTAAAATATTTTCTCATATAATATATCTGTATCATGGTTTCTCTTTCCTCTACTCCTCCCAGCTCTTCCCCACCTCACCTTTCATCCAGATCCATCCCCTTTCTGTCTCTTGTTAGAAAACAAACAGACTTCTATGGGATAATAAAATAACTTAAGGTAAAAATAAGATAAAACAAAACCAAACAACTCTAAATAGGACAAAACAGAAGGGAAAGAGACCAAGAAAAAGCACAAGAAGCAGATATGGGCACAGACATACTTGTTTGCACACTCAGGAATCCCATAAAGGGGGAAGCCATCATATGTGTGTGTGTGTGTGTGTGTGTGTGTGTGTGTGTGTGTGTGTATGTATGTGTATAAAATAAATTTTCAAAAAGATAAAATTTTTTTTAAAAAGAAAAATCCTGACATGACATTATAAGACAAGGGACCACCAAAGATGCTACTGAGTTCCTTTTCTGTTGGCCATCTGATGCTGGGCATGCAGACTACCTTTAAGAGCAGTTTGTTTCCCCTGTGAGACCCCCTTGGAGAAAACATTTTTTTTTTATTTTCAAGTGGTAATTAATTGAAGATTGCTTTTGATGTATTCTAGTCAACATCTTTTTGGTTTAATTTGTTAGTGAGGCCAATGTTTTTTTCTGAAACAAGGTTTCATGTAGCCAAAGAGTAGCTTCTATAACACTTTGTAGCCAAAGAGTAGCTTCTATAACACTTTGTAGCCAAAGTTGGACCTTGAACTGCTGATCCTCCTGCCACCACCTCCAAAGTGCTTGGATTAAAAACTTTCACCAACATCCCAGTCCTGTATTTTGCTTGTTGCCTTTACCAAACCAGTTGGAATTTATTATTCCCAGAATTTGTCACTCTCAATTCATAAAACAAAGTTCTTTAGAGAAAACAGAGAAAAAGTGCCCATCATTAAATGTATTAACATAATCCTGAGATTCACAAGGAAAAAAAAAACAGTTCTACAATTTTGAGCCAAATTTGAAGCAAGTTTTAATAAAATACTGATTCCCGGAACTCAATGGAGATGACCTTAGCCAAAATGGCCAACAGTGGGGAGAGGGAACTTGAAGAGGCCACTTCCAGTAGATAGACATGGCATCAAGTGAGTGATGGGGTTGCCATCACACCTTCAAAATTTTTGACCCAGAATTGTTCCTGTCTTAAAAAAATGCAGAGAAAAAGTGAAACAGAGACTGGAGGAATGGCTAACCAGTGATCTGCCCAATGTGGGATCCATCTCACAGGCAGGGACCAAACCCTGACACTATTACTGATGCCATGTTGTACTTGCAGACAGGAGCCTAGCATGGCTGTCCTCTGTTATTAGACGCGTTCTCACGACCGGCCAGGAAAGACGCAACAAACCAGAATCTTCTGCGGCAAAGCTTTATTGCTTACATCTTCAGGAGCCAGAGTGCAAGAGAGCAAGCCCGCAAATGGCGAAACCCCATCCCTTTTTAAGGAGAATTATCCTCCACCTAGGATGTATTACTCCCTGATTGGCTGCAGCCCATCGGCCCAGTTGTCATCACGGGAAAGGCAGAACACATGGTGGGAAAACTGCCCCTGCATGTGTGCAGACTATGTTTACCACTTAGAACACAGCTGTCAGTGCCATCTTATAATGGCAAATGTGAGGGCGGCTCCTCACAGATCCCCCTTTTCTTTTAATAAGAGCAATAGGCCACCCATATTAATGAGAGTGGAGATAGAGGTCAAATCCCCAGTGTGCAGGTAAAGGAGCCGTACACATAACCTCCTCCCAGGCTCATCACCCAGAGGGGTCCTGGTCTGGTCCCGTGTTGTTTTTCCTGGGGGAAGGACACTTGAACACTCAACCTTCTTGAAAGATGACATGTCTCCCTAGAATAGGCTCATATGTGCCGCAGAGCCTTTCTACTGCAGTGCTTAGCCTTGCAACTCTCTCGGGCTGCTGAAGCACACTCACTCTATCCCGTGCAATGAGACTAGCCTCGTGGGATATAAGAGCTGAGTGGCCAGCGACCTATTGCCTAAGCATAGATAACCATATATCAGGGGAAGCACCATGTTCTAGTCCTGCAAGCGCCTGGGCAATAACCACCTTGTCTCTCCTAGTTTGGGCCTTAAGCTTACAGACCAACCAAAGAAGCAACACTAATCCACAGCGAAGTGTATCTCCACATAATCCCACCCCCATCCATTCTTTAAAGAAGGAAAATGCTGAGGAGATCCAATTGGGTAATCCTTTGATCAGGGACAGGTCCAAGCGCGTGGAGTTGACCTGAAGTCTCAATTCCCGAAGGATCTGTTCAAATTCAGCCATCCAATTCTGTAACATATACTGAAAAAGACTTTTTGACAATTTAGCTGCCCTAGTAAATTTAACATACTGAATGGAAATAACACACAATCCCGGAAACTTTTATTCACATCCCAGCCACTTCTAAAAGATTTACTGCATTGACCACATAACAGGAATCTGACACAATATTAAGGGGTTCTAAAAAGGTTTTTAAAACTTCTAAAACCACTAAACATTCTACCACTTGAGGTGAATTTTCATTATATTGTTTGGATACCACTTTACCATTAGCCACATAGGCACCTATACCAGTTTTTGATCCATCAGTATATACCACAATCCCATTTTTAAGTGGGTTTCTTACTGTTATTTGTGGAAACACAACAGATTGATTTTGGACAAACTGTAAAAGTGGATATTTTGAATAATGATTATCTATTTGTCCTGAAAAGGAGGTAACTAAAACTGCCCAATCATTAGATATTAGGTGATATGGGCTCTGTCCTTTCTTGCTCTTGACATCCTAACCCTTTTCCTTACAACCAAATAGGCAGAATCATTTCTGGAGGAGCCCATTTTCTTTATCTCAGGTCCTGCAAATTTCTCCCTGGTATTATCAGGGAGGAGCAGCAGCTGAGCCATCCTATCTCCTTTGCTAATAGAAAAAACGCCCTTGGGGCTTGAGCACAGGACCTGTATTTCAGGGGAATGTTGACAATCCATAACTCCAGGGTGGACTACTAAGCCCTGCAAGGTGAGTGAACCCCGGCCGAGAATAAGGCCCATGGTTCCAGGGGGCAAGGATGGTATAGGCTCCACCCTTGTGGGTCTTCCTGGGTCGCCTCTCTGACTGCGGAGGAAGGAGTCTGCCCTTTATATCCCTCACAGAGCGACACTGGTCGGCTCTATGATAACCCTTGCCACACTTAGAGCAAAGAGTGAGAGTTCCCCGCTTTTTATCTGGAGCTCTGCAATCTTTCTTAAGATGCCCAGGCTTCCTGCAGTTAAAACATGTCCTCCGATCATTTCTGCCTACGGAGCATTTTTGGGATTGAAGGATGGCAGCCGCTAAGCCTGCATTGGTGAGAGGTCCCCCAAGCTCCCGACAAACCCTGAGCCAGTCTTGTAAACCTTTGTTCTTTCTTGGGGCTATGGCTGCTCGGCACTCCTTTGTGGCTTGCTCATAGATTAGCTGTTTTATCAGAGGCGCAGCTTGCTCTGACTCTCCAAAAATACGCTCTGCTGCCTCTGTCATTCTGGCCACAAAATCTGAGAAGGATTCCTGAGGTCCCTGGATTATCTTTGTTAACTGACCAGTGGTTTCACCTGCTCGAGAGAGCGCCTTCCAGGCCCTAATAGCCGTGGAAGAAATCTGGGCATAAGCTCCCCAATGGTAGTTTGTTTGATCAGCAGAATAAGCTCCCTGACCCGTTAACAAGTCAAAAGTCCAATCTCTCTGCTCTGGAGTCAAAGCAGCTGCGTTTGCTCGGGCCTGCGCTTGTGCAGTTTCATGCCAAAGAGCTCTCCATTCCATATATTTGCCCATACTAGGGAGAGCGGCTTTTACAACCGTTTGCCAATCACCAGGAGTCATAGCGTGATTCGCAAGCCTTTCCACTTGTGCTATAGTGAAATTAGCACTGACTCCATAGTTACGGACCGACTCGGCAAGCTCTTTAATCTGTATATACGCTACCGGAGCGTGGACACGCCCACCCTCGGCTCCTTCAAAGACCGGAAATGCCTGTTGTATTTTCCTTTGTTCCTCCTTTGGAATGAACGAGTCTGTGCATTGCCTCTCTGTCCATTGCCTCTCTGCGCAGGGCTGATGCACTACGCAGGGCGGGGGCTCAGCATAGGGTGGAGGTGCACTATGACCTTGAAGCCGACTGCCAAGAGGCCAAGCAGCAAGCTGGCCTTTGCCAGCCGCTTTTTGCTTCCTTAACTGATTAGCTAGCACTTTACCTGGCTGGTACCCTTTTTTCTCATAATGAGCTGCTTCTTCCTCCCAGTCTGTTTCTTCAGAGGAGAATTCTTCATCTGCTTCAGAGCTACTAAGAGCTAGCTCCCCGAGCCCATCCAGCGATGAGCACAGGCTCCTTCTCCTAGAGACCTCCGCTAATTGATCTTTCTTCTTTTCCCTTTTTCCTCTTTTTCTTCTAATCTCTCTCCAGGTATTCCTACCTGACCTTAACTTTTCCTCGGGTTCAAGACCCTTGGAAAGGCCTGTATACTTATTTTGTGCACCATGTTTTCTCTTTGCTCCTACTCTCTCTCCCCACTTTACTTCTGATAGCTTGTCCTGAATTTCATCTAGAATCCGCCCTGCCTTAACCACTTGATAACATGTGAAAAGGAACAAAAGGGCTTCTAACACTAGAAAAAATTCAAGGCCAAACATATTCCACTTTACTTCTGATAGACTGTCTTGAATTTCCTTAGAAAGTTCAAGATCAGACTTACCTCGTAAAGCTATACTCACTGGTACTCTCGTTCCCCAGCTGAAAAGTTCTGAATTCATACAGTTGAATCCTTCTTAACAGTCTGCTTTACGGGAACCTTTATTACCGTGACCCGCAGTTCTGGTTCTGGAATGAGGGATCTTCCTTGCGCCAGTCCCGAGTTTTTTCTCGTCCCGGAATTTCTCGTCCCGTCCCGGGTTTCGGCACCAATTGTTATTAGACGCGTTCTCACGACCGGCCAGGAAAGACGCAACAAACCAGAATCTTCTGCGGCAAAGCTTTATTGCTTACATCTTCAGGAGCCAGAGTGCAAGAGAGCAAGCCCGCAAATGGCGAAACCCCATCCCTTTTTAAGGAGAATTATCCTCCACCTAGGATGTATTACTCCCTGATTGGCTGCAGCCCATCGGCCCAGTTGTCATCACGGGAAAGGCAGAACACATGGTGGGAAAACTGCCCCTGCATGTGTGCAGACTATGTTTACCACTTAGAACACAGCTGTCAGTGCCATCTTATAATGGCAAATGTGAGGGCGGCTCCTCACAGTCCTCAGAGAGGCTCTACCAGTAGCTGACTGACACAGATGCAGATACTTACATCCAACCATTGGACTGAGGTCACAGACCCCTATGGGAGAGTTAGGGAAGGACTGAAGGAGCTGAAGGGAACAGCAACCCCATAGGAAGAACAACAATATCAACTAACTCTGTCTGACCCCTCAGAGCTCCCAGGGACTAAGCCAACAATCAAAGAGCATACACAGGCTGGTCTGTGGCCCCTGGCACATATGTAGCAGAGGATTGCCTTATCTGGCCTCAGTGGGAGAAGATGTGGCTAATCCTGTAGAGACCTGATGCTCCAGGGAAGAGGGATTTCAGGAGAGCACCTTATCAGAGGCAAAGGGGAGGGGAATGGGATGCAGAACTGTGGAACGGGAATCAGGAGGAGGAAAATATCTGGAATGTAAAATATATAAAATAATTAATTAAAAAATACTGATCATAAAAATGGACTCTGGTCAGGTCCATTCCTGGTGTCCCAGTGAATGGTGATAAGATACTTGTTGTAGAGGTTTCTTAAGGACAAAAACCATACAGTCACTGTATTTCCAATATGGCTTTCTTGTTTTCAAAAAACAACTCCAAGTATTCCAGGAAGATAGTGGGTCTTTGGGCATGTAGGGTTTACAGGTTAGCTTTGGCTCTTACGATACTCAAACCAGAGAAAAACATTATAGGAAAGCTAAGCACTCATTCTCTGTATGAATATTATGAGTTTAAAAGTTATTCACAATCACTGGAGATATAGCTTAGCTTGTAGATTGCTTGCCTGGCATGTTCAAAGTTCTAGATCTAACCTCCCAGTATTTAGAAGTAAGCAAATAAAAATATAAAGTATCACCAGGCCTGGAACAGTAGCTTAGTTGGTAGAGTAGTTCCCTAGTGTGCACAAGGGCCTACTTTCCATTTGCAGCATGCCATAAACTAGATGTACGAGCATACATCTGAGATCCTAGCAGTCTTGAGACAAAAGCAAGAGGACCAGAAGTTGAAGGTTTGAGACCGGCTTGGATTACATGAGACCCAGTCTCAAAACAGGAATCACCAACAAAATGATAGCAGACAGAATCCTACTCTAAACAAGAATCAAAGAGCATGAGCAAGTGAGCTTTTACTCAGGGATGTAATATTGAGATATATACACATTCAGCAATCCATGCATACAGAGGAGGCTTAGTTCTAGACTTGCAATAAAGAAAATATTGCAATAAATTGAGTCACTCAAAACATTTGTGCCTCAGTGCATGTGAAAGTTATATTTTGTCTATTAAGCATACAAAAGCATTATACCTAAAATGTACATACTTTAATTAAAGCTTACAGAAGAACCAGAGGTGGGAAGTTGTAACATCCTGACAATTGTTTTCATGAAAGACTGGTCTTTAGCATGCAAAACTGCTCTTTGTACCATTTAACCGTCAGTAGACTAGCTTTCAAAATGGGACTCAAGAGTATACTTGCAGTCATCATCCCAGCAAGATGCTGATATTTCTGCAGAAATATCAGTTTGGTGCTTCAAAAATTAAATCAAAACAAAAAAAGTCAAATCAGTAAACCAGATGTAGGGGTATATGCCTACAATTCCCAGTCACCAGAAACCCAAGAAGGGAAGATCACTCGAACCAGGAGTTCAAGGCCAGCCTGAACTACATAGCAGGCCCATATCTCAAAAACAAAAGAAAAAATTAAAATTGCGAGAATTCTGATGTTCTTCCCTATTTCAAACAATAGAGTGTTGTATGTGGATGTATCAGAGTGGTGATGTGAATGTCATTTTCTTGTACTTTCCATGTAAGGCCATTTTTTCTATAGTCATGGATTTGAGTTTTGCAAAAGAGAAACAAAAGGGACCACACTTGGAAGTAGGCAACTCAGGTCTCAAATTCACCTCTGTATGAGAACTTAAGGCTATTTAAAAAAAGATTTATTTATTTTATGTATGAGAGTGTTCTCTCTGCATACATACCTGGGTACCAGAAGTGAGCATCAGATCCCATTATAGATGGTTGTGAGCCACCATATTTTTGCTGGGAATTGAACTCAAGACTTCTGGAAGAACAGCCAGTGTTCTTAAACGCTGAGCCATCTCTCTAGCACCAACTTAGGGCTATTAATGAGACAAAGTAATCCTAGCATTTGGGAGGATGAGGCAAGGCAGTCAAGAGTTACAGGCTAGCCTGGACAAATAGAAAAAATATGTCTGTAAAATTTAAGTAGCTATGTGTAGTTGACCAGAGACCAGTCAACATAGGTACCATGAATGGGGGTCTGGGCATTAAAGAACAAGGATGAGAGAAGAATGGAGCCAAGACAAAGTTCTGATCAAGGCTCAACTTTATTGCAAAGCAACCGGCTTATAAAGGCAAATACCATAAGCCCAACCCCTAGACATGACTGATGATGTAAATCATCTCATGCTGGCATAGGTTTCCATTTCTCAGCACAGGTCTGCTTTTGGTTCTTATCAGGCCAAAAGCAGAACTCCCAACTCCAACAGGGAAATTCCAAGTGCTGTGATAGCAAAAATAGCTGATGGGGCAACTCCTGCTATGCAGGGCAGGGCAGAACCTCCATAGCTATGCATATGTATGTGTATTATCTGTCTTTACTAATCTCTGAATGCTTCTTTAGATATAAATCAAATAATTCATATTGACTCCTGATTTTTTTAAAGTTAGTTTGTCTATAAGTGCCCCTTTAATATAATTGTTATTTAAGATAACTTTTTAAAAATGTGCTTTTATATGTACAAATGTTTTGTGTACATGTATGTAAGTTGCCGTGTGTGCCTGATGCTCACAGAGTTCACAAGTGGGCACTGGAAAAAAATTGAAGTTACAGATGTTTTTGAGCCATCGTGTGGGTGTTAAAAATCTAGCCCATATCCCTTGCAAGAACAACATACGCTCTTAACTGTTTGCCATCTCTCCAACTCCCCAAAAGCTTTGTTTCATGTTACCTTGTTTATTACTTATGCTAATAGTCAAAAACAAGTAGAACTTTTATGTAAGGTTAGAAGTTATGACAGTTGTCACTAAGGGTATAGACAATGCTTTTAGGGTGATAACAATCATTTTCGACAAACTTTTCAGCTGTGGCTTTTGTGTATTTTTCACTTAATGTTTGGCTTGTGTGAATTTATAAGCAATGTGCAGAACTCTTCTTTTAACCTCCATGGGCACATGCACTCATATGTGCGCAAACACGCACATGTACATAGTTTAAAATAATGAAATCTAAACTGAGAAGAGTCTGAACCTTTTCTGTTGAGAGTGTAGTTTCCATGCAGCTGTTGCAGATGGTTCAGTTTCTCTGGGTTCTGTTCTCACTGATTTTCTCCCCATAGAAATGGGTTGCAAAGAACCATTGTAGTTAAACAATTTGGTAATGAACATAAGATTTTTCATCATCTTATAGTTCTATTTCTTTGGTGCTAAGGAAATAATTTTAAACCCACTATTTTTTTTGACAATAAGATTCCACGCACCAAGATGGTTATCACATTATAATAGAGAAAAGTATAAACAACACATCTGTCCAACAGTAGAGGATTTCTAAATTAATTGTGGCATCTCCATCTAATAGCGTGTAATATGCAACTTCTAAAGTCAACTGTCCTAGGTTGCTTTTATTTGTTGTTAGAAAACAGTGAATAAAAGCCACTTGGGGGGAGGCAAGAGTTTGGTTTACTTTTACTGAAACCATCAGGGCAGGAACTCAGCAGGAATCAGGAGTAGAGGTCCCTGTCTTTTTTTTTCAGCTTAGGACCACCTGCCTGGGGCTGTAACTATGCACAATGGGTTGGGCCCTTCCACTCAAGAATTATTCAAAAAACGGCCTGCAGAGAGGCCCACTGTCCAATCTGATGAAGGGCATCGATCAATGGCAGTTCCTTCTTCGCAGGTGACTCTCCTTTGTGTTAAAATGACTTTTCTTTAATTATATGAAGACTGTTATAACAATGTTAACATATAAAATTAGGATATAAAATTATATGTACAATATTGTTGCAATTGTGTAACACATATAAATGAAGTATCCTAAGGTAGCATACATAGTCACCTCTGCTTGATTAAAAATATTCTTCTTCTTCAAATTTTTCATTTTTCTTCAATAGGTAAGAATTAATTTCGCAATAACAAAAATCCACAAATGTGATGTGTGTTCAATTGTTGCAAATTTTTTTAGAAGGGAGTACTTGAGTAACAATAGTGAAAAAGCTCTTTTGCTTTTTCATGTAATAAGGAAATCATTCCTATAAATTTCTGTTCTCCAGAACAATATATACTCTTCAAATAGTTATTCGTACAATGTTGGAGTAAGATCGATTACAAGCGCAGCCATATGACCCCATATGACACATCTCAGTTGATTAACTGGCCCTTTGAAGTCACTGCACAAAAGAGTTTTCCATGTCCTCTAATTTCAGACAATGAATGTCATTTCAATATATACATTTGTGAAATTTTCAATTCTGTTAGACGAGGCATTGCATAAACATGCTGAATATTCAATTCCAAGTTGAAGATAATGGACAGCACCATGTCTTTAGGGACATGGTGTTCCACATGAGGACAGAGAATGTGTTGCTTTGCACAGGCTTTAATCGGCAAGGACCTTTTTGCATAGAAAGATTACCTTCATTTGAATTCTCTTTGTATTTGTGTCACACTGATTGCTTTATATACTCAAGAGTCAGATGATAGATCATCTGCCCCTGTCTGATAGAAACATATTTCAAATGCGAATCTATCTTTTTAAAATGAACAAAAGGTCAAGGGTCTTTTCGAAGCTTCTCCACGGGAGATGGAATGGGGCTGAATCCTCTGAGGGCCTTTCCTGCACAAGCTGATGCTGACTCACAGGCAGTTAATACATTTGATTCAGCCACAGAAAGTTCCAGCTCCCATATTTTCTACTTAAATAAATATTGTGATCAAGAGGTCCATACACACACACACACACACACACACACACACACACACGCGTGCGCACGCACGCACTCGCACACACATATTGTTGTAGTGCTAAGGATGGAAGCAAGGGCCTTGCACTAACTAGGCAAGCACTCTGCTACTGAGCAGGAGGATTCTTCTCAGGCTAAGAGATGGGTTTCCAAGATACCAGGTCTATAGGCTGTGGTGTGATAACTGGCAGGAAGTAGTACATCTTCCTTGGTTTCAGTATCACAGCAGGCATTGACAAACATGAACTCTTGAGCTTTTCACCTTTATCTCCTGAGTGCTGAGATTGCAAGCTTTGGATTTGGTGCTGAGGATGGAGCCCTAGGCTTTGTGCACTTTGTGCACTAGTGGCAAGCACTATTCTAACTGAGCTACGTCTCTCCCCACGTTTAATTTTTTTTCACTCCTTGCCTAACTGCATCATGTCCTATCTTGGGATTCTGATAAAACCTTCCGTCTTCCTGTGTATGTTACATTTCCTTCCTGAACTCCACAACTAGATTCAGGGCCAATTTTGATTTTAGTCTGCTCTCAGTCCTTGGAAGCTGATGCTGATTCCCTTATTATCCTGATTTCCAGCCCTTGCCCCTCATCCTATCCACACAGGGCTCTAGCTGGATTCCAACATCTGCTGAAATTAGCCTAGTTCAAATAAACAAATAATTAGTGTTGAAAAGAGATACTTAGATGCTCAACAACAAACTAACATGCAACATTATCCAGAGAGTTCATCTAAATTAGAGCTTATTTTACCATATCAGTAAGGAAGTACATAATTTGAAAACATTTAAAGAAAATCAGTTTCCCCTCTTGAACCAGACACTAAACATTACCCTGTCTACAGTACAATGTCACACAATTTACCCATTTTTAACTATTAAGTGTGACTACATAGTATATGTAGTACATTTGTATAAAAGACAAAACTCAGCATCCTATAAGTTGAAGTTAACTTTAACTCATTGAAGTTTCAGGAAATCAGGTTGCAAATGAGTCTTGGACACCACAGTTAAGGCATGCTACCCTTCAATGTTTATTAATACTGAGCATTCTCCATGTTTTAGAGCACTGTTGTTAATTACTGGGTAGGCCCAGAAGTCGTAACAGAGCAGAGCTGAATGCCTCCTGCCCTCCCAAGGTCTGTATGGCTGGGGAGACAGCAAATGTCACTGCAACAGCAAGTGTTGGTATGTTTACTCACCATTTTCTCTCAGCCCTACAAAACTAAGAAGCTAATTGTATGTTTGCCAGGCAGGGTGGCCCTTGCTCTTTGGTTTTTCATGAGTGAGATAACTGGAACTTGCTTGCATTTTCCAGCCAGAAGCCACTGCATTTAATGCTTTCAATATGGAAGCACTCTGGTTAGAGCGTTGAGTCAAATTTAAAGGAATTATCAAGCCTTCGGAACTAAAGTATAAACAGAGGGCAATTTTCAGAATTTTTAAGTCTTTCTTCCTGGTTCTGAAGTCTTTCCCTGAGGCTGACATTAGGCAGAACTTGGTCATTTTCCTTGAGGCACCAAGTTAGGCTCCCCAAATTAGCTTTTGTCTTGGCCAATTCTGTGTTTCCTTCTAAGTTAATCATTGTAGATTCCTAATTTTGTATTCTAAGTGAATGATTTGTTGAGCCACAGAATACTGTAATTTAGTATTTGGTGCAGTCAAGGTGACCATCCAAAGTAATGCTTGTGAAGGGGTTTGAGGCAGTGGAAAGATGACTAAGCTGCTCCAGCACATTTAAGACCATCCTTGTCTAAGTGAGTGGCACAGAGTCAGATCATTGTTTCTCAACCTCTATTTGCATTTGGAGGCATGGAAGCAAGAGAGGTATCTATTTGAAATAAACTTTCGAATAGTTCATAACAAAAGCTCCTGCTTGAATTTCACTACTTGCCTCTACCCCTTCAAAGCCAGAGTGCTGCATTTACAGACTAAGCAAGAGCTTTACTGCTGAGTGATGTCCGCTGCCCTTGAGCCCAATTTCAAAGAACTAATCATGTTCTTTTCAGAAATTGAAGGACTTCACATATGTTTATCAGTATTGATTGTTCACCATTAATATATAGATGATGCTGTAGCTTAGTAAGCACTTGGTCTAAGTTAACTTCTATTTTCACATGTCCAATAAAAATGTAATTTTTCAAATTACATTTTCATGTGAAAATTATAAGAGAAGAAATAGTGAGAGATGTTATACATAGATTATTTAATACACATCTACCTATGGCAGAAGGCAAATGTTAAAGTTCTTCAGGGAAGCATAAAAAGTCAATGCTACACAAGATAGTTTCTTTCTCTGTCTTCAGTTGTGCCTACATCCTCATACACCCTAGGCAAGCACTCCACAGCCACTTAACCTACACCAGAAGCCCTCATCATGTTCTTTGCACTAGTAAGTAGAAGTGGAAAATAGGTAAAAAACAAAAAACCAAACAAACAAAAACTTCAACAAAAAAACAGCAACCCCCCAAAACAAAACAAATAACTTGATACATCTTATTTGATTGATGTACAGGTGCAACTTACCCCATAAAGATCATTATTCTTAAAGTATCAATTTTAATGCTAACAAAACATGCCCCTGACTCTTTTTCTTTCTCTCTCTCCCCTCTCTCCTCCTTCCTTCCTTCCTTCCTTCCTTCCTTCCTTCCTTCCTTCCTTCCTTCCTTCCTTCCTTTCTTCCTTTTTTCTTTTTTTCTTTTTTCTTTTTGAGATTAGGTCTTACTATCTCTGTACTTCAAGTTGCCTTCAAACTCCTGACACTCATGACCTGTGCTCTATCCTTGGTAATGCTGGAATTACAAGCATGCCCCAGTGTACCTGGCTACATTTTGAAACATCTGTGAAATACTGCTGATGAAATGATTTTGATGCACCATTTTTAATAAAATAGGTTCTATTCAGTGCAGTGTATATTTTGTAGAATTAAGCTGAATTTACACCTAAAACTGGTAACCTGATTTATATAGTTACAAATAAACTAATGGAAAAGAAAGGAACTTGTATTCACAAATATTCCATAAGTAATGCAGGAGTACAAATTTATAGCTATGGGTACAGCTTTTGATCTTCAGTTAATAATAGATAACATATAGTGAGATTTAAAATAAATGGACTTCCCATTTGGTATGTATACTGTGTGGGAAATATACCAGGGTTTAAAATACCACCTGAAGGTAATCCTGAAAAGAAAACATTAAAAATGTATTCAGTTTATTTTATTCAAAATATGAAGCTATATAAGTAGGTGAATGCTGTTTCAGAAGTTTATTGATCATAAGCAACAAAATAACAACAATGAAAATTATCAAACAAAGGTTTTATCACTAATCAAATATTTATCTAGTTCTTTTTTTTTTAAACATGGAAGTAATTGAACATTTTGTATGAGAAAGGTGAAACCTCAAAGTTGGCCTTGAAGTGTTTTCTGGAAACACTACAAAAAATTTTCCATATCTTCTTTCACTGTTTTTTGTCAATCTTATAGAATCTGTCAGCTGTAACAAAAAAAACCTAAGCTCTGTCTCATCTGCTCTAAATGGTTCACTGACATTCTAATTAGATATTATTCCCCATGGCTTCTAAAATCTTACATTTACTCTTTTAAATTTCAAACTATTTTTTAATTTAAAAGGATGGAATCTGTTTTGAATATAAAACAAATTCAGAAGTTGCTACACCTTCAACTAGGTAATTGGAAGCACAATTAGCTCCTGGCTGTTTATTCTGAAATAACAACTGCTTGCCTGTGTCAGTAATTATTTATACATAAAATTTCGCACTTTTGAATTTTGGCAATTAATTAAATCATGCAGTGAAATTATGCATAACAATTGGACATAGAAGAAGAAAATGCAAATAGAGAAATCAGAAAAGGCATCTTTTATTAAGGATGGGCAGCTATCTGATGTCTTTTCAGAGAATTTTTACAGTTAAGGTGAGATATTTGTTGATGAGGAATTTCTTTGCCTGTATTGTTGTTCCCAGAAATCCTTGGGATGAATGGTAGATTTGAGAGTCTTTGAGGAGTCCATAGATTTCTCTTTGAAAAATTGTTAACGAGGGGGAGGTTATGGAGCAGACACTTGGCTCTCCCCATCTTCAAGGCTGACTTAATTTAACTTTTCTGGTGATAAGGAGAAGCATGCAGAATATTTTCCCTTCTCTGTTATCTCCTGCTGCAATCCTCATAGTCAAATACAAAATGGAAACGTCCCATAGATCAGTCTATAGCAGATTTCTGGGCATTGGTCATATACTCCCTGATTGTCTTCCATTTCTACTTTTAGTAGATTCTTTTATAGAGTCCATAAAATTTAAAATTTGCATTTATTAATGTGTGTATATTTGTGTATGAACATGAACACACACATGCATATCAAGGTGTGCTTTTGGAGGCCACAGGATAATTTGATAGTAGATTCTCTTTCTACTCTGTGAGTTCCAGTGATTGAGCTGATTATTCTTGACAGTAAATGCCTTTACCCACTGAGTCATTGTGCTGATTCTCGGACTTTTTTGAGACAGGGTTTTCTCTTGAGCTCCTTCCTGTTCCCATTGCCTCTACCTTCTAGGTGTTTGGATTCTAGGCATGCATGCCACTTCTGGTTTATGTGCTGCTAAGAGTAGAACTTGAGTCTTTGTGAATACTAGGTAATCATTCTGCCAACTGAGCTACATCCTAAGCCCAATTCCATAAGATTTTCCCTGTTTTTGGTTACGCCTGAGAAAGTGCCTGAGTCGAGCCATCTCGGGAACAATCTCCATCTTGCTTACAGGGTCAAAACTGAGTTCATGTCTCCAAGCTCTTGAACCAACTCCTGTCCAACTTCTTCAGGTGTTTCAGGTTTGTCTGTCAACTAGTAAAGAATATGAAGAGGGAAGTTGCCTGTTATTTAAACTAAGAAACACACGTTGTAAATGTATTGCCTGTTATAACTTAATTGACTACATGTAGTCAGCCTACTCCTTTGTTCCTGGACCAAATGTCCAACAGGAGGACCATCAATGCGATGAATCAAGGATTTAGAGACCACATGACCCAGATAAGGGTCAGTCACCAATGCTTCCTTCCTTGCTCAACCCCTTGTGTCAAAAATATGATTGGACAATGCTACAGTCCACCACACTCCCCCTGGTTTGTGCTCTCATTCTTTAAAAATGATGTGCAATTTCCCTTCAGAGTCACAGGTCAGCTCCTGAGTCTATTCTGTGTCCCTGATTGATCAGTATGGGGCCTGAATACAACAAAAATTTGTCATATTTTTAAATACTTACTAAGATGAATGTTCAAAGACACAGCACCTGACTTGGTGCTATTGTCCCTGACAGGTCAGTTTTTGCTACCTAATCCAAATAAAGATCTTGCTTTGCTGGTCTCTTGTGACTGATTGGGTTGTTTTGGTTTTTTGAACCTCAACAGTTTTACTTACCAAATCCGTTTTTTTTTTTTTTTTTTTTTTTTTTTTTGGTCATCTTATCTTCAGTGATTATACTGAAAACGACCTCTTTCAAATAATGCTAAGTAAAATGATGAGAGAGAGAGAGCAGTTTTGACTTATTCTAACCTTGGAAATATGTGCACACACACACATACGAGAGGAGAGAGAGAGAGAGAGAGAGAGAGAGAGAGAGAGAGAGAGAGAGAGAGAGAGAGATGGGGGAGAAGGAGAGGAGAGGAGAGGAGAGGAGAGGAGAGGAGAGGAGAGGAGAGGAGAGGAGAGAGCACATTTGGTGCCTGATGGACATTGTTAGTCCCACAAGATTAGACCCTGTTTCTAATATTTTTCATCAAGCTATATAGGGAACACATAGCATCTAGAATCTTTACTCATGTCTGTACTCCTGGGTTAGCAATAGAGGCCTCTATATACTTGATAGATTTATATGAAAAGCATATAGATATAAAGGTGTATATTTTCCAGATTCATCACTTGATCTATAAAATTTCAAAGTTAATTAAAATAGCATTAATTCCCCCTATGAGTTTATCTCTGCATTTTCCCACAAGGTAAACAGACCTTATAGAGTGTGTAGTTTAGTTGGTAAAGGGTTTGCAGAGCATGGGTAAAGTCCTGCCTTCCATTTCGTATACCACACACAAAAAACAAAACTAAATAAAATACACAATAGAGACTAGATTTTTCAAAAGGCATATCACTATATATTACAAGCAAAATGGGAAACTCAGAGACTTCTGATAGAAGTTCATTTCACACATTGATTAGTATATCTCAGATATTGGTGTTTTGTTTTATGTTTTAAGACTGAGTCTCATGTAGTTCTGGTTGGCTTTGAACTTATGTACTGGCTAGTGTTGTGTCAACTTGACACAGCTGGAGTTATCACAGAGAAAGGAGCTTCAGTTGAGGAAATGCCTCCATGAGATGCAATTGTAAGGCATTTTCTCAATTAATGATCAAGGGGAAAGGCCCCTTGTGGGTGGGACCATCTCAGGGCTGGTAGTCTGGGTTCTATAAGAAAGCAGGCTGAGCAAGCCAGGTGAGGCAAGCCAGTAAAGAACATCCCTCCATGGTCTCTGCATCAGCTCCTGCTCCCTGACCTGCTTGAGTTCCAGTCCTGACTTCCTTTGGTGATGAACAGCAGCATGGAAGTGTAAGCCGAATAAACCCTTTCCTCCCCAACTTGCTTCTTGGTCATGATGTTTGTGCAGGAATAGAAACCCTGACTAAGACAAATTGGTACCAGGAGTGGGGTATTCCTGTGACAACCTGACCATGTTTTGGGGAGGACTGTGGAAGGACTTTGGAACTTTGGGCTTGAAGATCCATCCGTTGTTAAGAGCTCTGTCGGATGTTGTGTAGGAGCTTGGAAGACAACGTTGAGAACACTGCAGAAGATGGAGGTCTGGTTTGTGAAATTTCAGAGGGAAAATTAAAGACTCTTTTCAGGGCCATTGCTGTTTTGATTGTGAAGATTCTGTAGTTCTGGTTAGCTGGGGCTGAAGAATCAGCTGTGATTAACAAGATACCAGAACTACTAAAGCAAAAACTTTGCATTACTGGGACTATTGATGCTGGTTAACTGGAGCTAAGAAATTAGCGGTGATTAAGAAGAGACCAGCATCATTGAGGTGACATCTTCTGGGAAGTGTTTTCTGAGAGCACAGTGGCTGTGTTCCAGATATAGCCAAAGTTGTACATTGTGCTGTGGCTGGACTTGGTAATGTGTAAGGGTCACCCAGGTGGTACTGGTTTTGAAGGCATGAAGGAGTTGAGCAGAGCAGCTGAGGCTTGGCACTGTGAGAGGCCATGGAAGGCCATTGGTGAAAGTGCAGCCTCAGTTGCAATTGATGGCCCAGGACTGAAGGGGTCATGCAGTGTTTTGGAGATGCCAGTACCATGGGATGACCACCAAGAGCAGCAGCAGCAGTGGAGTACAGGCATCTGGAACCTAGAGGATGATGCGTGTGCTACAAAGGGCCTGGCTGGAGAAGTGACCCAAGCCCTTGGAGGAGCCCAGAAGATCGTGAGTTGGATCCCAGACATTGGACGGTTGGAGATTGACTTTTGCTTTTGATTGTGACTGTGCCCTGATATTTTCCCTCTTGAAGGAAGAAACTGTTTTAGTGGAGCCCACAGTTGAGAGACTTTTAATTGTAAAAAGACTTTGGATTTTAAAAGAAATGGATATTTTAAAGAGATTGAAATTTTAAGAATATGTAAAGACTGTGGGACTTTTAAAGTTATTTAGAATGGGGATGAATAAGATTGTAAGGGTTGAGGCTTACTAGTGATGTTTTTGTGTGTCAAGTTGACAAGGGGTCAATTGTACTGGCTAGTGTTGTGTCAACTTGACACAGCTGGAGTTATCACAGAGAAAGGAGCTTCAGTTGAGGAAATGCCTCCATGAGATGCAATTGTAAGGCATTTTCTCAATTAATGATCAAGGGGAAAGGCCCCTTGTGGGTGGGACCATCTCAGGGCTGGTAGTCTGGGTTCTATAAGAAAGCAGGCTGAGCAAGCCAGGTGAGGCAAGCCAGTAAAGAACATCCCTCCATGGTCTCTGCATCAGCTCCTGCTCCCTGACCTGCTTGAGTTCCAGTCCTGACTTCCTTTGGTGATGAACAGCAGCATGGAAGTGTAAGCCGAATAAACCCTTTCCTCCCCAACTTGCTTCTTGGTCATGATGTTTGTGCAGGAATAGAAACCCTGACTAAGACAACTTACTATGCATTTGAGGGTTACTTTGCACTCCCAATCCTCCTGTCTCTACCCCCCACCCCCATACACACCCAAGGACTGATATTATAGGTGTTTACTACCATGCCTCAATAGTATATTTCAAATGGAAAAATTGCCAAAATTGCCAAAGCATTTTCAAATGTCATCAGAATGAACTGGAGACAAATGAGGGTTAGTCACCAGTCTGAGTTGACAATCACTTTGTCTACATGCTGTTTTGCCTGGAGAGTTGTGAAAATAAGATATATATTTGGAGTTAAGAAAATAACTGGAAGTTTGAGCTAAAACTGTACACAACTTGCTTTTTTAATCTTTTAAGTCTATCAGTGGAATTTCTAGGTTTGCTGCAGAGGGTACTTGCATCAACATTTTCTTTGAAACAAGTACACAGTCTTATATATTGGCAAGCACCTTTAAGGAGGGCCAGACTTAACATGGTACCTCCCACAAGCCCCCTAGGGTCTGTGGTGGAAATCTCCCCAAATCCACAAACTGTGTTCTATTTGGGTAGGCATCTGAAAGGGTTTTCTGACTTTAGCAAGTATTCTGCTGTAGTTCCATTAATCCTGAAATTTGCCAGAGAAAAACCAATTCCATCATTTTGGGCCAAATTTGAAGTAATCTTTATTAAATAATAAATACTGACCAAAAGACGGACTTTGGTCAGGACCATTCCCTGGAATTTCCTAGCTGGAATGACCGTGAGTCATGAGCTATCAGGGTTTATAAGGACAACATATAGGCTACCACTCTTTTCTACGAGGCTTTATTATTTAAAAAACTACAACTCCTAGCATTTCAGGAAGTTACCTGTAGGGCTTACAGGCTAATTTGGAGCATTACAATTCTATAACTTTGCAGGAAAGTTCCAATTTTTGACTGGGATCATTACTTCAGAATTTTTGTGACATTCTCCTAGATGGGTTGAATTTTGTCCTTCAACCCAAGCTTTTCCTTTTTTGCTGCCTTTAAATACTATGCCTCATTTCTTAGGAAGGACAACTTAAACATTAGTACAATGAATGCACAGATAAAAATGCACACAGTACTAATTGGATAATTACATTAATTTATGTTCTGAAAATGATAAACATTACACACTGACATACTGTCATCTGTTTGATGAAAGTGACACTGAAATACTAGAAATGATTGGGTGAGAAGATCAGACCTACCTGTGTGAGGGTCAGTGGACAGCAGCACTTAGCTTTTCTGGCCCTCACCAATGTGGCTGAGTGTCTTAGAAATGTTACATGAATATTATAGTATCCTAAATAACTTTATCCTGTGTCATTCCTTTCTTATTCTCCTTCTTTCAACTGTCTGTGTTCATGTGTACCCACCCAGCCACATAAACCACAGCTTATGTGTTCAAGTCAGAGGACAATCTTTCGCTTTTCTTCTTTCACCATGGGCTCCCTCTCTGTCTCAGACTTAATACCCTTTGTATACACAGCTACTAAACACTGTTCTTTACAACTCACACAACATGCACCTCAGAAATAAAGTTGCTGAGCTTGTTTTAAAGCCCGTTTAGTGACTGCCCTGTTTTTCTGAGAGGGTGGCCTTAGCATTGTTGTGAAAATTTCTTTTATTAATGATAAAATATTAATGTATCCTTGCTCCATTTTGACCCACATTTTGGTACTGAATTCAAGTTGGTTTTCCACCTGGAAATTCTGCAGATCCTTTTAGCTCTCAGTGCAAACCTGCATCTGAGCCCTATTGCTGACTCTTAGCTAGTGTCCTCAGGGTCTAGAAAATGGGGGAGTGCCTGTGATGGAAATTTACACCTGAGAACTAGCAGAAGTTTGTTGTTGTTGTGGTTTTAATCTCTTGTCCATTTGAAGAAGCATTTTCTTTTAGTTTATTCACTCCATCACCTGAGGATATGGGTAGAGGAATTCCACCTTAATTTGCATCTTGGGAGCTGTTGAGTTCATAAATCCCAGAAGGCTTCAACCAGTATTATTGGTGCTAGTCTGAGAACAGCGAGAATTTATTGCTGGTTTATAATGTAAACTGCAAAGCCTGAAGTAGTTCAGACTGAACCTTGACTTCAAACTGTACTCTGAGATAAGAGGTGTCATCCAGGGCATCCCTCTGTGTCTGAACCAGCGGTGCTTAGATTATAGCCCTTAGATTTGGAGTCATGTATATTTGGTAAGATCAGCTACTTATAGATACAATCTGACTCTTCTAGAAACTTTTGATTTTCTTAGCATGTTGGCTTTATAGTAAACCAAACTTTAGAAATGTTCTTGGGAGCATGAGAAGTAACAATGCTAGACATGATTAGAGATGGGTGATGGGTGAGTCTCTTAATACATTCAAGGTCTGCTCCATAGCTGACTGAGCAAGCTTTGGTAGTTGTAGAGGAGTGTGGCTTAGTGGATAGAATTATGGTGTAATATAGGAGATAATTTGCAAAAATCTAAGGACTTATTTAAGATGTTTTGCTGTCTGCTGTGCTTAGTTTTTGTTTGATGTGTTTTTTCTTTGTTTTGCTTGTTTTTAATGGAGCCATAGTGTATGTGAGGAAAATCTGAATGAAGTTTCCTGAAGTAAGCAATCTGATTCTTTGAAAAAATGGTAAAATAACCTATTTTTTGAGGAGCACAACTAATATGGGTCCCAGGGAAGTACACATGCTGTTTTGAATTTCTTATCAATGTATAAAGGAAACTCATGGTCTGGACCTGATTGGAGGAGCTTTTGCTGAAGGTAATGGCTTGCCACTGTAGCTTTCAAGTCTGTGTTGAGGAAACAAAAGCTTTCATTTAATAGCACTTGCATAAATTATTTTTGTAGCTAGAGAAATCAAGTGATGTTTCATATTTGTTGTTTTGATTTTCTGTCCTTAAACTTACCCTATAAATTCACACTGTGCTTGTAAGTACTGATGTAGTTGGTAGCCATTTGTAAGGACTTTGTAATTTAACTAAAGTAACAAAACAGCATTGAAGTGTGTAGACTTCCAGGTAAGGAAAAGGGAGTGCTCAGACTGGAGGAGAATCACAGAGCAAGGAGTTGTATACTTAGACTCTGTTAAAATTAAGGTTTCAAGAAATTGAGCTCTTTTAGTTTTCAAAATTGAAAGACCCAAATGAACTTGTAAATTTTTATCAGGTTGAATAGAATATCTGTGAAATCTGGCATGACCAGGTTATGAAGATTGCCAACGGTAAAGACCTTGAAAGTCACGTTGCCTGCTCTTCTGTTCCCAGAATTCATTCAATATTAAAATGATTCATAGTAATAAATTTCATCATTTAATTAGGGGAAGTCTACATTATTATTTGGTTTTATTTATTTTTAAGGGGGGTGACTGTATGTGTGTGTGCATGCATGTGCATGTGCACGAACATGTGTACACAATGATATGTATGAATGTTAGAAGACAGCCTTTGAGATTTTTTTCCTCCTGTGTGGTTCTGGGCATTGGTTTCAGACTATCAGGATGGACAGAAAGTACATTGAACTACTAAGCCAGCTCTTCTGCCCCCATTACTAATTTTTTAATTTACATTTTCAACAAAAGTAAATAATAGGATAGAGAAAATTATATTGTGAATAACTCTGCAAATAGTTTATGTTTCCCATTTAGTTTAAAATGCCGTGTAAGGAGTTTCCTATCTCTTATTGCTGAGAAAATCTTGTGCGCGCTCGACTGGCCAGGAAGAAGGACGCTGCAACAGGATCCTTCTGCACACGTTTATTGGGAGAGCTTGATTGTAGAGGCGAAAGACCCTGAGCCCAGAACTGGTGCTGCTTACATAGGCCTAGGAGAGGCGTGTCTCACATCTGATTGGTTAACTTGTCTTGGCAAAAGAACCTTCACTGCCTATGTATGTGTGGTGGCCAGCAGTAGCCAACTGCCACTCTGCAACTGCCACTCTGCAACGGCTTCCCACAAGAAAACATATTTTTTCTGTGTCCAAGCTGAGGAAGGACCTGCAGGAATAATTTTCATTACTGAATTAGGGGAAGCTTGCATTCCTTTTCTTTTTGATTGTATGTGTGTGCGTATCCATCTATGTGTGCCTGCTGCCTGCCTGCCTGTGTGTTTTTTCCATGTTGCCTGCCCATGTACCCACAGAGATCAGAGGGAAAATTCAAGGAGTCATTTCTTTCCTTCCATCAGACATGTTTCGTAGATGAAACTCAGATCCTCAGGCAAACATCTTTCTTCACTGAGTCATGTTGCCAGCCCCCCCTCCCCCCCCGATATTTTCTTACTTAGTTTTTTTAACAAAATGAAATAATGAGATAGACTAAATTCCTCTAACTGCAATATAATTAAGCCATCCCATCATTAGTAGGTAGCCACCATAATTATGCCAAAAAGTATTAATGGTACTTACAGGTCCATGAGTCCATGTGTTTTATTGTCCTACATGAATAACTCTGAAGGGAACAATACTTACCATGTGACTTCTATTTATTTTTCATGTAAAAATCTATGTTGTGCTGAGCTCTGTACTTTAGTGCAGGATTTAGTAACCTTCACATGGCAGAGAAAGTAGATTAAAGAGGATGAGGACTTAGATTCTTATTTAATTTTTCAGATTATTTTTTATATTGCATATATTCATGTTCTGCCTGCATGTGTATATGAGCATCACACGTACATCTGATATCCTTGGAGAAGAGGGCATTAGATCCTCTCGAACTGGGGTTCCCAATGATTGTGAAACATCTCATAGGTACTGAGAAAGAGCCTGAGTATTGCGCATAAATGTACTCATTTGGTTGCTGTTCATTTGTGTGGTGATGATATATGTAGGGACGTGCTTCGTATTTATTTTCTGTCAATGTATGCTTATTTGCTGCTGTTTTTCTTGGCTTCAGATGTTTACTCATTGGTATTGTCCCTCCAAGCTTGTTTCCCTTTAAGGTATACTTTGAATTTCAAGATTCATTTAAGCTCTTACCAGACATGTTGGGAAAAACTCAAAATTAACCTGTAAGCTCCACTCACTAAAGGACCAGGTAGCTTTTTGGGATGCTGGAAGTTGTAATTCCTGGAAAATAAAAATGTCACATGGGAAAATTTGGTGGCTATATGAATTTGTCTTTAAATCCTTAAATAGTTCTCTCTTACAAAACATGTCTCCAGGGCACTCAGCTGTGAATTAGAGAGTCATCATGACCAAAGCTCATCTTGGTCAGTGTTTAATTAAACCTTGATTCAATTTAGCTCAAAATGTAAAAAAAAAAAAAATACTCAAAGTGGTATTTTTTTCCTCTGGTAAATTTCAGGATTAGATAAGAAAGACCATTCTATTCCACCCCAAATTATGCGCTCTCTCTCTCTCTCTCTCTCTCTCTCTATATATATATATATATATATATATATATATATATATATATATACATATATATATATATATATGTCTCTCTGTGTGTGATAGTTCCTTCACATCCAATGGCAGCTTCCCCTCCCTCCTCTCTTCCCAGTCTCCTTCTCTTCCCTCTTATACAGAATTGCCGAACTCCAACTAATGTTTGACTGTGGATCTCTGCATCTGTTTGCATCTGTTTACCCAGAGGCTTTCTGGGTAAAGCCTCTCTGATTACAGTTATGCTAGGTTTCTGTCTTCAAGTATAGCAGAATATCATTAATAGTCTTAGTGGTGAGTTCCTCATGGCATATTAAATAGGATCAGTCATTGGTTGGCCATTCACTCTCTGCTCCATGTTTACCTTTGCACACATTTTGTAGTCAGGACAAATTATAGGTTGAACGTTTTGTGGTTGGGTTGGTGTCCCAGTATCTCCACTAGAAATCTTGCCTGGTTGTAGGAGTTGCCCATTTCAGGTTCCATATCCCTATTGCTAAGGGTCTTAGCTAGGGTTACCCTCATAGATATATTGAAACCTTTTTTTAGTTAGTTAGCTTCCTGTGACATTTGTCTGCCTGGTTTCTGGATTCTGGTTATAGGAGTATCTTATATGGGGACATAGAGGGGCTGATGAAGCCCACCAATCCTTACTCCAGGACAAAGGGAAACACCTCGAGGCCCACTGGTCAATTCGGATTATTGGCGGAGTTCAACCAGAGCCAGCAGAGTCTCTTTCCTGACCTTGGAACCCTGAGAACACTCTTGTGACTCTGGAAGCTGAGCTACAAAGTTTTGTTCTCTGAGAAGCCTGGCACCTTGGCAATCAATATGATTCCAATGCCTAGGCTACAAAACAGAGCTAAGGGTATTATATAGGGGTATAATACATAATAACATGACACCGGAAGTCAAGCTGATGGTTTGGATAGTCTCAGTGTGGATTTGGGAGCTAAGGAGGTCTCAGGGAGTCTAAGCCTAATAGGTTCCTAGTGTCTGGATTATACAAGAAAGCTAAAAGAACATTTCTCTGGGTCAGACTGGTGAACTTCTGAAGTAGAGGACTCCAATGGTTAATATCTTTGTCTCATGTTTTCTGTTGTTGTTGGCTCTATGTTTTCCATCCATTGTCATTTTGTCTCTGTGTCTCGTCTTATGGATGTACTCATCGCTATATGTTCTGACTTGGGGTGACTAGATAGACAAATGCCAGGACTGATATGGTGTCCCAAAAGTCACTCCTGAAACTAAAGCTTTGGAGAAGTGGGATATGGTGGGTCTGTGCACAACGGGCCATATACCTGCTTACGATGGCTCTCTGATGTGGACATGACTAATATTAAAGTTGTTTTATGCTGTTCTACCTTTTAAAATAGCTGGCTTTGGAATTAGGTTTGGCTCACTCGTTTTCAGACCCAGGCATGCTTTTAAAGTCTATGTCCAGGATCAAAACTGTGACAAACAAAACAAAACAAACCAAGAAATTATTGGCTTATTTACTGAATATGGTTAAAAATCTGAAATATCTGTAAGAAAAAGTTAATGTAAAACTTGTAACATGGAGTTGATGATTAAGTTTGTGCATAGGTAATCTTAAAGGAACCATGTGTCATGATTCCATTCTGGAATATAAGCAACTCATGGCTTGCTGCCATTTTTAGAGAGCTGCATGGCTTATTTCCATCTTGGCTACGGTTGGAGAGGGCAGCTGTCATATGTCTTCACCACCATCTTTGGACAGCCATGCTGCTGGCAACTGTCTTTGTTGGAGGGGATGAATGTCTTATGCCTTCACTACTATCTTGTTTAAAAGCAAGCCTGTGAGTGTGATGTGGGTTAACCAGGGAGACAACAGGTCTCTACAGATATGTTTAAACTGGTATAGAATTTTTGTATGTTAACTACTGTCCTGTCTTAAAAAAATAAACAAGGTTTATAAGAGATAGGATTTAGAAGCAATGCATGTTTAATAAGATATTGAAATGGAACCTCCATGCATTCATATACAAGAGTATATCTTGCTGACAGTCAAACTTTGTAACATAAGTATCACTTAGATTGTATTGATTTTAGAGATAATAGGTTGTTTACACTGTTGGAGCTTTGTTTTGCCTTGTACCCTCTGTCTTCACTCTTGAAATAACAAAGGTACTTCATTCTAACATTACTAGAACACTCAGTTGATATATGTTAAATTTTTTTTGCAGGAGTGGGTGGCTAGGGGAGCAGGGTAGGGGTAGTGTATAGGGGACTTTCGGGATAGCATTTGAAATGTAAACGAAGAAAATATCTAATAAAAATTTTGTAAAAAAAAATGGATATTTATAAGGATCAGCTTTTAAATATTTAAGTTTATGACTTTCAGACATTTTAAATTTATAAGATACGTTATTATAATATCTTTATTAATATGTGATCTTTAGAAATAGATAAATACAAGGTTAAAAGTCAGGACTATGAGCACCAAATATCAAAGAACTCCTTCCTAGGGGTAACCTAAGGAAGCCTGCATGTTTGTATTACAATTCATGAAAATGGCAAAAGTGCAGTTGTGAAGGAGCAATCAGAAAGACTTTGTGGTTGGGGGATGACCACAACATGGGGAACTGTTGAGGGATTGTAGCATTGGGAAAGTGGAAAACCCTTGGCATAGAGAATGTCTCTCCTCATCTAAGGGTATCCATGCTAGCAAAGACTGACTTAAGAATTTATGTCTAACCTCCTTGTCTTTGCTAACATTGTTAAGCAGTAGCTATTTTGGTAAACTGAGCTACATAAAACTGTTATAGTTTATAATGGTGCACTGTGTAAGTGATTAGCTAGAAAGAAAAAGGTTCAAAGCCATGCTGAAGGTCTAGAAATATGCCCTAAGGTATCTAAAAGTCCGAGAATGTAAAAGCTTAATTAAGTTTTGAGGATCACGGAAAATGATTTAAAATATGTAAATATATGTTCTAAAAGTATAAAAAATGATTTAAGGTGTGTGAAAATTGGTAGTGCTTCAGATTTCTATGACACTGTTGTACTAAGATTTCAAAGGTTCAGGGTTTTACCATTGATCAATGGAGTTCTGATAAGCTGGCAGAGGGCTATTTACCATTCAGTCGTAAGCTCCAGATTTTAAAGTTTCTTTGGTTGTTTTCTAAATATAGTCTTAAAGATACTTGTCACAGGGCTAAAACATAAATCTAGCTCTCTGGACAGAGAAAAATGTTCATGCTTTTTAATCAAATAGTTTTTGCTAGGACTAAAAAGGTATAAGTCTACTGCAGGTATTTCACAATTTGGATTTTAGTACAGATTAATGCTAGTATATCTAGAAAAAATTTTTTTGTAAACTAAAAATTCATGAAAACTTAATGGAATCAAAGAAATCATAAGACTTGCATCTCCCTGTGTCACAGGTCAAATGAATTCCAGATAACTACAGCCTACAGTATCACACCTGTCTGTTCCTGGAAATGAGATCTCACTCCTGGTCTTTGGATTCCTCCCATCCCCCAAATACTAGGACTATGAACCTAAAAGTTACAAATGTAAGCTATTCATCTTAAGTTTCTAAACTTTAACTTTTGTTATAGTCTACACTTGTTGCAGCAGATTTTCATGTGATCGTGATCACCTGTGTACTGCCAACTGCTGAGCTCTAGACTGACTGAAAGCTGATGTAAACCTGTTCAGTCGAGGTGATTACTTCCTGTCTTAAGCTGGCTCAGCTAACCAGATGCTTCTGATAAATTACCCATTGCCCAGTCTTTGACTAGTCTTTCAGCCTTCCTGGGCCCTGACAATGATGGCATACTTTTAGCTTTAAGTAGATACAGAAGATAGCATTTTATTTCTTGCCCCACTAACAGGATGAAGGGCTAAGTCAAAAGGAAATTCCCTGATATAGGGGACAAAACTGCTACCTATGATGCCAACTGGCATACCACGAAACTGGGCCCAGATTCATCAACTGGTGGATTAATTAACTTAAGTAGTTCTACAGAATGACAGGACACTTGGCCTGCTTTATGTAGAACAAAGAGGTATTATATGGCTTTAAGAGAAAATTGTTATTTCTATACAAATCATTTGGGATTGGGATTATAATCTGGCAGTCCCTTGCACATAATGGCCTATTCTGATGATGGCAACAGCAAATGACTACAGGGGCTCTTGGGGGAGGTCTGGGCTAGAGAAAAGAGAAGGGGATGCTTGGAAGTCAACCAATAGAGAAGACAAGGTTAGAATCAAAGGTCAGGATGGAATGTACTTTCATATTTTTCTTTAGCCTCAACACTGTCTAGAATCTTGAAATTCAAGGTTGTGTCACTCTTTGCTACAGACCAGAGATTCTCAGATATTTAAGGACTGTGTTTCTGTATTGTTGTCAAGGGACAAGGCTTTCAGCATGATGAAAGCCATCCCCTCATTTTTCCAACTTAAGACATTTGTGTGTTTACAGACATGCTGTCAGCACATTTATGGGTTTTGATGACTTTTAAGAACATGATCAGTTGCAGAAAGGCTATCAGGCATAAATGTAATAGCTACAGTTCAGCAGTGTTTTGTTGATAGCTAAGAGAACCAGAAACAGAAGAAACATGGGGATTTTCTGCTTATTCTCAGTGGACTACAAAGCTTACAGATGGAATTTGAAGTGATGTAAGGAATGTGGGTGGGTGACAGTGTGTGACATGTCCAGCTTCAATTGAAAGCATCTTATGAGCTGACTATGCTAGAGGACCATGTGGAGACTGCCCCACCTGGGGATCCATCCCATAAAAAGCCTCCAAACCCAGACACTATTGCATATGCCAGCAAGATTTTGCTGAAAGGACCCTGATATAGCTCTCTCTTGTGAGGCTATGCCAGTGCCTGGCAAATACAAAAGTGAATGCTCATAGTCATCTATTGGATGGAACACAGGGCCCCCAATGGAGGAGCTAGAGAAAGTACCCAAGAGCTGAAGGAGTCTGCAACCCTATAGGAGGAACAACAATATGAACTAACCAGTACCCCCCAGAGCTTGTGTCTCTAGCTGCATATGTAGCAGAAGATGGCCTAGTCAGCCATCACTGGGAGGAGAGGCCCTTGGTCTTTCGAAGATTATATGCCCCAGTACAGGGTAATGCCAGGGCCAGGAAGCAGGAGTGGGTGGGTTGAGGAGCAGGGCACGGGGAGGGTATAGGGGACTTTCGGGATCACATTTGAAATGTAAATGAAGAATATATCTAATAAAAAAGACATTCATATTAAAATAAAACCACTTTACAAAAAAAAAGAAAGAAAGGAAGAAAGGAAGAAAGAAAGAAAGGAAGGAAGGAAGGAAGAAAGAAAGAAAGAAAGAAAGAAAGAAAGAAAGAAAGAAAGAAAGAAAGAAAGAGAGAGAGAGAAAGGGGGAGGGAGGGAGGGAGGAAGAAAGAAAGAAAGAAAGAAAGAAAGAAAGAAAGAAAGAAAAAGAAAGAGAGAGGGGGGAAGAAGGAAGGAAGGAAGGAAGGAAGAAAAAAGAAAGAAAGAAAGAAAGAAAGAAAGAAAGAAAGAAAGAAAGAAAGAAAGAGAAAAGCTAGCACAGTGAGGTAGGCACAGGTGGTGCCACTTGCCACACTGACTCTGATTTTAGGAAATGAGTTGAAATGTCTGGGTTTCATTCCCCTATGGGAGAAAAGAGGAAGGTATTATTTGTCATCAGGATTGGCTGTAGGTGCCTTTATTTATTGCTAAGTTATTGAACCTTGAGAGAAGTAAATACGATTATGAACTCTAGTTTTTGAAGAAAATTTGAGTGGAAATCAGTTGGAAGTTTCCAGAGTTGGTTTGATATAGTTTGACATCACTTTTTGTCTACTTGAGAACTGTAAACATTTTAGTCTTTCTCACTGATTAAGTGTTTTTAATAAGCTTTTTATGAATAGCAGAATATGACTTCATTCAAGTTTATAAAATGATGTCCTGAATTTTCTCTAGAAATGTAAAAAAACAATTTTGGAATTGTACTGAGATTTGATATACCATTTTTATTTACTTAAGCAGAGGTTTATAAAAATATGTGTATGTTTCTCTCAGTCTAAACAGTTGATCCTTAAGAATGCACAGAAAATTTTGTAATTTTGTATAGTGATCATCTTTTGAAGTAACGTTGTAAGTATGTAGAGGTTTAAAAAATACTGGAACTAGAGTAATATTCAGAGATGTATCCATCTCTATATTCTGCTTTTCTCTTAATCCTTTCTGCTTTTCTTTCCAATTCAATGTCAATATTTTAAACACTTTCTGGCCGTTATTGCCCATTGAGTCCATAGAATTCTCCTCATCTCTTGTCAGTCTGGCTGAGCAGAGTGGCATTCATTGGAGGAATAACAATATCTCCCTGGGATTCCAGCTACCCCAGAGCAACAGCAGCTCTCCCTGGGTCAGAGAGCACTGACTAGTAACCATTGCCTTCCATTCAGGGACCAGAGAGGGCAATCTCTGTCTCTCTGTCTCTCTTTGTCTCTGACTCTCTGTCTCTCTCTGTCATTCTGTCTGTCATTCTCCCTCTCCCTCTCCCTCTCCCCCTCTTTCTCTGTAACTTTAATTTTTCAAAACCTATTTTTAGTGATAGTTCTTAAATGCTTTAACCTCCTTTGTAGCCTACCACCAATCAAAGGTAGTGGAAAAGAATGGATACCAGGGAAGTGGACCTGTTCAGAAGGGTTCTTTGGAGCAACTCCTGTCTGTGTTGTCTGGAAATCATCAGTTCAGTTCATCAGTTAGCAGGCAGCAGTAGATCAATCCACTCACAACCACTTCACGGGTACACCAGGAGTCCAGTTCCTTAGAGTTAGGATAGCAAACACGAATCAGCAGCAGTGACACTACCTAGCAGAGACAACCAGGCCTTATGAGTCAGCATGAAGGACCAGGAGGAAAGCCAGAAGTTCTTTGCTGTGCCTCTCTCAGGGGGCACAAGCTAAGATCAGGGAAGACTCGAGACTCACAAGCATTGCACAACTACCTCTATAAGTAAGCCTAGCTCAGCCTTTTTCACTGTCCATTAAGTCCTATTTATACCCTCCAAACATCCCATGTCCTTCACTGGTATTGCCTCAGTACATGTGTTGCCTCAGTACATGTGTTTGTCTCAGCTGACATCACTCTGCCAATCAGCCGAAGTCTGCAGAAGGTGCAAGAAACTGCAGCACACTACCAGAAGGTTTTTGGTGCTTTTCTCTCTATGTAGTCCTCACAAATGCAGCTCAACTACACAATGTAAGGCAGACCAATACATGTGTGTCATTAGCAAAGAACCCTTCATCATGTGTCCTTTCACATGCTTGCTTTAGCAGAACATTCTTTCTCCGGAGTCTGCTTTAGAAAAACAATCCTTCACAAGTCTGCCTTTGCCTTTTATCTGTGTCCACTTTAAGGAAAAATTCCTGCACATGTTTGCTCCAGTAAAACACCATCTGACACAACTGGCTTTGGCTTTCCAAAGAACCCTTAAGTTCCTCTCTCTCTCTCTCTCTCTCTCTCTCTCTCTCTCTCTCTCTCTCTCTCTGTCTCTCTCTCATATTGTCACTACCAAGAAGCTTTATGTCATTTTCAACTTCATTCTCTCAACTTTGCCCAGATAATCTGATTGTTGTATTGTTTGTCTTTTAATACCCTGTTCTTAGCCTCTACATTTCAGCCAGCCCCTTGACAGCTGACCATTTTTTTCATTGTGTCCTCCTGCACCCATACTCCAGGTTCCTTGCATAGCACCCCATGGATGAATACTTCAGTTATTGTTTTCTGGCCACTATCCTTAGTGGAGCCTTACCCAACGTGGAGCTAGCAAAATCCCAGGGAAATGCTTGTCTGCTCATCTCCTCCTTTCATTGCTACTGCTCATTGGTTTTGGAGGGGATGGAGTATCATTGGTGCAAGTCACTACCCCTTGAGGTTCATATGCTGCTTATTATGAGGACAGAGAACTCATTTTGATAATATAACTCTGTAGCCAGACACGAGACATCAACAATTGATAATATAACTTATCCAGCCAGCTTTCTCTGTAGACACAGACTACTGGCTTGCTTATTCTTCTCAAAAAACCTCTCTGCACATCCATGACTTTTCTGTCACTTCCTTTTCAGAGATAAGTGTTTCTTCTTGCCAATCTTTGTGATTTTAGACTGCTACTGACACTCTCCAAGTTACCCCCCCCCCCGAAAAGCTGCTGCAAGTCTAGCTGCTTTCTGTACATTATAGATTAGGTAGTGAATTAAGACTCATTAAGAAGAAGAAATTCAGCAAAGATCACCCAAACATAGAGAGGAAGAGTTGAAAAGTCAAGCCAAGTACAAATTATTACAAAATCAAGACTAATAACAGATTCTTGACAATCTGTAGCCTCTGCATTGATTAAAAACACAGAAAGTTTTTTTTTTTTTTTTTAGGGTGAAGCACAGTGGTCGAGCACTTGCCCAGCATACGTGAGTGTCTAAACTTCATTCACCACTGCACTTTAGAATATACCAGAGTGTTCCGAATGTTGTGCTTCTCCCTGAAATGAATGCAATCTGGAGGGGAGAAAAAAGGGAGATTTAGGACTCCTAGTCCTGAAAAAATGTTACTTTATTGCAAACTGAGGATAGCCACAAGGCTAGACATTTCCCACAGAAAATTCAATCTCATAAATCCTTAGAACAAGCCAAGGGAGAAGAGTTCAAGGATTGATTTGAATTTATAGAGACTTTGTAGATCATGAGCCACCAGCAATGTAAGTAAAGCCCTTGAATTTATGCTCTTAATGGTGAGACACTTTCCTACTTGCTTAGATTTCAGTGCAGTAGTCAGTCTTGTGTTCTGTTTCTACTCATCTATTTTCTCCCACTTGCAGCTGCCTAGAGTGAAACCTATTTTGCATTGAGCTTTGTGGAAGAGTTAACATAATGTTCCTCATTTCAAACTAAAAGGGCCAGTGATTGTTCTCAAGATGTGCTTACTTTGACTCCTATTAAAATTCACACTTTTGGTGTCGTGTAGTACTGGAACATTTGTTCCAGTTGACAAAAGATGTTGACAAAAGTTCTATGCCTTACACACACCCCAGATATGGCCCTTGGTGTATGTTTCAGGAGTGTTAGTGGTGATCAGAGGTGATCAGCAGATTACTTGTTTTAGAGAAGGTTGAGATTGTCATGGAGACAGGGGAGAGAGGCAAACTTGAAGTTTGAAACAGATTCATTTTGATGATTCTTTTGACTTTGAACCTTATTGCAAACACTGACACCATTGGCATAATGGGAAACATACAAGTGATTCTCCACATCCTCGCCAGCATCTGCTGTCACCTGAGTTTTTGATCTTAGCCATTCTGACTGGTGTGAGGTGGAATCTCAGGGTTGTTTTGATTTGCATTTTCCTGATGATTAAGGATGTTGAACATTTTTTCAGGTGCTTCTCAGCCATTCGGTATTCCTCAGGTGAGAATTCTTTGTTAAGCTCTGCACCCCATTTTTAATGGGGTTATTTGCTTTTCTGGAGTCCACCTTCTTGAGTTCTTTATATATAGTGAATATTAGTCCCCTATCTACTTTGATAAAGATCCTTTCCCAATCTGTTGGTGGCCTTTTTGTCTTATTGACAGTGTCTTTTGCCTTACAGAATCTTTGCAATTTTATGAGGTCCCATTTATCGATTCTCGATCTTACAGCACAAGCCATTGCTGTTCTATTCAGGAATTTTTTTCCCTGTGCCCATATCTTCGAGGCTTTTCCCCACTTTCTCCACTATAAGTTTCAGTGTCTCTGGTTTTATGTGGAGTTCCTAAATCCACTTAGATTTGACCTTAGTACAAGGAGATAGGAATGGATCAATTTGCATTCTTCTACATGATAACCGCCAGTTGTGCTAACACCATTTGTTGCATCAGAAGATAGCCTAGTCGGCCATCAGTGGAAAGAGAGGCCCATTGGTCTTGCAAACTTTATTTGCCTCAATAGAGGGGAATGCCAGGGCCAAGAAGTGGGAGTGGGTGGGGGAGGGTGTGGGGGACTTTTGGGATAGCATTGGAAATGTAAATGAAATAAATACCTAATTTAAAAAAATTAAAATGTGCACTAAATGCCAGTAAAAAACAGTTTAAAAAATAACATGTAAGATGAACTAATAAAACACTACTTTTTATTGAAGTTTTTTAATAAAAAGGTTCTGCTTTAAAAAAACAAAACAAAAAAAAACAAAAAAAACAAAAAAAACCCAAGTGATTCTCTATTGCAGAAAGTCAATAATGAATTAAATCTAGTTCCATACTGTTTAATAAGTAAAAGTATTTCTATATGCAAATATGGATGTATACAGCTTATGTTTTCACTTTATTTGTAAATATATATCTGTGTGTGCATTTTTATGTGTGTGCTCCTGTGTATACAAATGAATGGAGTTCAAAGATTATTCTTCCTCAATCACTCTCCACCTTATTTTTTGAGACAGAATCTATCATTGATCCTAGAGCTCACTAGTTGGCTAGGTTGGCCAATAAGATTCAGGTATCTACTAAGACCCTAGTGCTTGCAAGTATTAAGGATTCAGAGCTGCATACATGGCTATTTCATGTGTATGTTGGAGATCTAAACTTAGGTCTTCAGGCTTACAGATGGCAAACACTATACCATTGGAGCCATCTGTCCAGCCCCTCTATACATTTTCTTTTTTAAAAGACATTTTAAAGTCAGTAAGAACAAAGGGTTGAATATGAAACTTTGGAGAGGGCCGGGCGTGGTGGCGCACGTCTTTAATCCCAGCACTCGGGAGGCAGAGGCAGGTGGATTTCTGAGTTCGAGGCCAGCCTGGTCTACAAAGTGAGTGCCAGGACAGCCAGGGCTACACAGAGAAACCCTGTCTCGAAAAACCAAAAAAAAAAAAAAAAAAAAAAAAAACAACTTTGGAGAAACATTTGCCAGGCATATACAAGGCCCTGGGTTTAATTCCTAACACTGCCAACAAGCAAATGAACAAATAAATAAAGTAGATGAGAAAAAAACGGCCCATACTTAAAGAGAATGATTTGCACTGTTGACAGTTTTGACACTTGCATGTATCTTCAGTGATAAATTGGAGACCACAGATTATCATCCATTGTTTGTGAAAGAAATGTGGTATAGTACTGTGATTTCACAGTAAATTATTTTTTTAGGAAGCCTGATTACCCTAGGATATAAAACAATAGTAACTATAAACTTTGCCTTTCTTTTAATGGCATAAGCCTCAGAATTATAATCCTTTTCATTATAAATAAGGTTTTATTTTATATATAGCTCTGTTGCTGTGTTTTCACTTCTGTTCCATTATATTTTACATGTCTTCATTGTTGTCCAATAGCCTGAGTACTGGAGCTTTATAACAACACTTGATATCTAGTAAGTAAAGAACCATTCTGCTGTATACTCTTATTCTTAAATTATTGTGGGGATTTGGGGCTCTTTATTTTCCACAGCTAGATGAATGGTTAAAAAAATTCATGAATTAATCATAAAATATTGAGCTGGTGATATGGTTCATTTGGGTTCTGTCTCAGCCATGCAGGAATTGCATATGATGGCAGAGACCTCTAATCCCAATATTTGGGAGCTGGAGGCAGGAGGATCTGGAGTTTAAGGTCTTATTGTGAGTTGAGGGGGCAGCTAATTTAAATGGCATTCACATTTTAGGTCAAAGCAAATTAATAAAACAAAAAATTAAAAATTAAAATATCCACAGTAAACTGAGGGGCAGGAAGTGACACCCTCTAGTATTGCAGTTCTTGAACAGGCCTCTGATATTGAGACTTTTAGCCCTATAAGTTGTACAATTATTAAATGAGCCTAGGAATCAGAGTATCTTCAGTCTTCCTCTGTGGTTAGATTTGCAGCTCTAAGGCAGGGATGGAAATTGAACTATTTCAGCCTTTGGAAGCAGCCAGTTTTCTAGGATATATGTATATATATATATATATATATATATATATATATATATATATGCATAGGAAGTAGGGAATTTCTTAGCTATGAACACAAACCAGTATTAGAGCTCTTAGCTGAAGACTGGGAACACTTCTTCAGCCCCAGGTCCATTCCAGCTCCTGTTGCTGCTCCTCTTCTTCCCTTCTTTCTGCCATAGTCATTCTTCAGCTATTGTTTCTGCAGCTGTACAGACACCTACCTTGCTGCTTTCATAGTCCAGTCTGCTGACACCTCAGCTGCCACTGTGCTTTCCTGTCTCTTCTCTTTCTCTCATACCTCTGATGATTCATTCCTGAGTTAACATCTTAGCTCATATTATGAAGAGGAAGAAAGAAAATTGAGGGGGATGGAGAAATGGATCTGTGGTTAGGAACACTTGTTACTCCAGTATATGACCTAGGCTTGGTTCCCAGGACCTATTTAATGGCTTACAACTATTTGTAACTCAAATTGAAGGAGATACTACGTATTTTCTGACCTCCACGTGTATCAGACATGCACATGATACACATATATACATTCAGGCAAAATTTACATAAAATAAAAGTAATGATATATACAGATATATTTAAAAGATTTTTAAAGAGAAATCTTTTATTGGGACTGGTGATACAAACCAGGAAATGAAAAGCAGCAACTGGTGAATGTCTTCCTACAAACACATTGAGCCCAACTGCTCTGCCTTGTAGAACCAGTCACAGTCATTGAGGCTTATATTTTAGGCCAATCAAAGCCTTGCCACCAACCACCAATCACATTCACTAAGGATTACGCTTGGACAAATCACAATGTTGACTCTTAGGACCAATCACAGTCATTTAACTTTTTTATTTTAGACCAATCACAGCCACCACAGCCATTTGTGTTTTGACCAATCACAGCCTTGCCTTTTAGGACCAATCATAGCCAGTGAGTCTTAGGTTCTCAACCAATCTCATAATCGGTGTATATTCTATAGTTGCCAGGATACAGTAAACATAATACCATTTGACTTTGAGTGAGTGGAGAGGTAAGTTTAAGTACCTTGGAGCTCTGTTGTAAGGGCAAAATCCTGAATTATTTCCTGTTTAATCTTGTCTCAATCATTGAAATAGGAATGGTGAGCTCACCAACAGTAAACTGTGGATGTGATAATTTCATATATGATACAGGAGAGACATGGGATAAAGGTTAAAGGGATTTGATTATAGAAACAGAATAGATAGAAGGTAGAAAAGAGAGTAAATGATGATATATGAACTAAAGGACAGATGATAAATAGATGGAGATAGAGACACCAGAGGTGACGTAAAGATGGGGCATAGACACAGGATAGATGTTAGAGAATAGACAGAGAGAAGATAGACATAGGATAACTAGAAGATAGATGATAGATAGATAGATAGATAGATAGATAGATAGATAGATAGATAGATGGAAGACAGGCAAAATAGTTATACTCTAGCTTCTAGAGGATAAGAGATAGATTAAGAGGAGATAGACAATGAATAGGTAAAGGAAAGAGGGTAATTATATGAAAGGGAGACACCAGGGCACCTCGAAGTTAAGGATAGATGCAGGAGAGATAAGTGGTGTCCAGAGGATAAATGATACATGGATTGTAGACAGAGAGAGGACAGGTAATGGATAGATGGTAGATACATGGCAGAGAGACAAAGGGTAGTTAGGAGACAGATGATAGATACATAGAAGACAGAAACAGGATAGCTAGAGGATAGATGATAAATGGAACACAGATACAGGATAGCTAGAGGATACATGACACATAGATGGAAGACAGGAACAGGATGGCTAGAGGACTGATAATAGATGGAAGGCAGACACAGGAGAGCTAGAGGATTGTAGATAGATAGATAGATAGATAGATAGATAGATAGATAGATAGATAGATGATACATGAAAGACAGATAAATGATAGATGGGAGATAGATAGATAGATAGATAGATAGATAGATAGATAGATAAACAGAGAGGCAGGGTAACTAGTAGATCCATGATCCCTGGATGTTATAGAGACACAGGATACCTGGAGGAT
>NC_000086.7:73504165-73531665 GCF_000001635.26 Mus musculus
TCAGGGGTCAGGGTCCTGGTGCCTCACCTGGGCAGGACAGATAAGCAGGGACTCCTAGACTGGTAGCTCTGATCAAGGGCTCAGGAAGGGTAGGAAAGTATGCAAATACCCCTCTGTCACTCTCCTGCTGCAAGGTAGGCAGGGCCAGGACCTCCCCCTCCCCACTGAATGTTTGCCTCTCCAAGGACAAACCCTGAAATTTTCACAGATGGGGCTTTGGGTTTCTGGCCTAAAGTGGGTCCTGACATGCTACAAGATCAAGTCCCCACCCGTCTCCCCTAGCTCTCTACAAGGAGCCAGCCTGGCAGATGCCACCTGCACTCACACCCTAACCCATACCTCTGGGCTCTGGCTCTTTATGTGACCATTTAAAGCAACGGTTTGATTTTTAACCTACATGGGCTGATGCCTGGAACAAGCCTGACAGGGTGGGCACTTAGTTTCTGTATGGCACATTCATGACCTTGATTCTGTTGAATCTGCAGACTTACTAACAAGATGCAAAGCCTTGATCTCTGTCCCCATTTACCAGACAGGATCATTGGGGCCCGAGAGGTGAGGAGACTTGGCAGTACACTGAGGGCATGGATGGAGATCCCTTTGTTTTTTTGTTTGTTTTGTTTGAGCAGATAGCTGTGGGTGCTCCTATAGAAACATAGGGGGTATTGTATGAATAATATCATATCACCCCCCTTCCTAAGCATCCCCTACATCCACACATGATTCTAAGCAGATTCCTGGACGCCTGGTGGACCGTTGCATCAATCGTATTCATAAACTGATATGTTTATACCCACCACCACCACCCTTCATAAACGAAGAGACGAAGGCTTCCTAGCTTGAAAAGGGGCACTTGGAGGAATGGTCCAAGAGGCTTCCAAATTCTACTGGGACCCAGATTAGGCCTAGCAGAAGAGCTAGGGGTGAAGCTGACCCCTCAAGTCTGCAGCAGAACAGACAGCTGGTCAATCGGAAGGAACTGGGCACTTGTGGTCCTGGAGCATCGATTGACTGCCACTAGCCTCGAGGCAGGAGAGGGCCAAGGGCACAAGCAGTCTTGATCAGCTCCACCTGGTCCAGTCCCAGCCCTGCCAGGTGGTTTGAGTGGAGGGCAGCCATGCTCTGGCACAGAGGAGGTGAGGCAGGCAGATGGGAGCAGGGTGGGCGTGGGAGGGGGTTCTGCACAGAGCCAGAAGGAGAGCTAGTCCTTGGGGAAGGGAGCCCCCCAAAACTAGGGGCATGCTTGGAAGAGTGCCAGTCTCAGCAGAGAGAATGCCACCATGAGCCCCTGAGGGCAACCAGGGGCACCAGTAGTCTGTGGCAGACACCCATCTTGGTCTCTAATGACAGGAGGTCCAGGGGGTGGTGCCAGCTTTATGCCTGATGCTTTCTGTGACCTTGACTGAGTCCCTTTCCTTATCCAAATCTGGGGGCAGGGTGCATCTTGCAGGTCCTGCACTGACATTTCAGGATCCCTAGCTGGAGATGCTGGGTTGGATCATTCAGGAGGACAGAAAGAGCTGAAAAGCTAGCCATTGAGTGAGCAAGGCAAACGAGTCAGTGAGCAGAAGAGTCCAGCCTGTGGATCACTGCATACTCTTTATTCCAGTTGGGCCCAGCCAGCCAGAGAGGCAGCCAAAGTGGGCTATAAAGAGCTGCCAGAGCCCCTCTGAACGTGGCTGCTGTGAGATGAGCTTGGATGAACAGTTAGAGCTAATGCAGCCATGTCCAACTTCCTCCAGCCATTTATTTGCCCTGCTTCCCCCACCTCTCAGTGCAAGTTGGTGTACCATACTCCCTTCTGATGTTAAGCTGGTGGATTCTGTGATTCAGTAGTAAGTAGTTGCTGTCTCCCTCCTAGGTTGCTAGTACATCAAATATCAATAATGACAACACTAACAATGGGAGTCACCTTGTGCCAGATAGTGTTCGGAGCGCTACATAGATATCTCTTGTCCTGCCCTTCATTAAAATAATAGCTGAATAAAGCAAGTGCTGTTATCTACATTTGACAAATTATCAGACTGAGGCTCAGAGAAGTTAGGTAACTTGCTCAAGGCCACCAAGCCAAAGGCCAGGACTGATCTGTCACAAAGCCATTTGTTATGGTGCCCTAGCTAGAAGTTTCTTCTGATTTCTCTAGAAGTATGTGTTGAACTTTACAGAAGGGAGCACGGAGTGTTTGAACTGACTGTCTGGGGAACCCTTCTCGGGTAAATCTTAGGAACATTCCTCATCTCAGGAGCTGAGATATCGATGTCTCCACCCCGTGTTCCCACTGAGAAATGGATAAAAGGTGATTTCTACATATCCAAAGCACATGGAGAACGATTCACTTTCAGAAAATATCTATGTGATACTTTCAGGGGCACCCATAAAGAAAAGAAAATAATGGATGGGGACCTGGACTGTGGCACTGAAGTCCCCCTGAAGCCTCTCCAGTGACATCTCTGACTCCAGAGTGAGCCCTAGCTATACCCCAAGCTGGCCATGGCAAATGGAGACCTGCAATGTGCAGATGGTTCCTCGTTGTTCCTTGTCATTTCCCAGCTTCTCACTGTTGCCCTCCTCTCTGCCATGACTGGGCCAGTGTAAGTCAGGCCAACAGTGCCCAGCTGGATAGCCCTCCCCTGCCAGGACACCTTCTGTTGGGTGGGCGGTGCTGGCAGCAGGCCTGAAGGAAGCCTGGGGAGAAAGGTCTGAAGCACACATCACCAGGGCAGAGAAAAGGAGGTTCTCAGGTGTAGAGGAATTTGGGCATCTGAGACCGTGCCAGGATTGGGAGGGGAACAAGTCCAAGGTCACACGGCTGAGTATATGGCAAAAATGAACCAGAGCTACATGGTTCAGGCAAACTCTTGAAGCACAAAAGATTTCCAAAGACTTGTGCCCAAATCAAACGTGAGCAAAAGGGAGATAATATCATTTACCTCAAAGTTTGCTTTTATTTTATGTGCATGAGTATTCCTGAGTGTGTGTGTGTGTGTGTGTGTGTGTGTATACACCATGTGAATATATACCATGTGAGTGCATACCACATGCATGCAGGAGTCTTTGGAAATCAGAAGGTGGCATCAGAGTCCCAAAACCTAGAGTTACAGGCAGTTGCAAACCACCATGTGGGTGCTGGGAACCAAACCAGGTCCCCATGCAAGAGTATTAGGTGCTCTTAAGCACTGAGCCATCCATCTCTCCAGCCTGAAGTGTGTCTTTTTCAAAGAGATATAGAATCTTCTATTCTTGGTTCTCTGAGGAAATGGGCAACCATTCCTTGAAATTAGTTTTTTCACGAGCCACAGTCTTGAGACACTTTCTAAACCAACATTGTCTGATATGCCAGCTATTAGCCACAAGTGGCAATTTAATTAAAATGAAATTACAAATTCTCCTCTTTGCATGCACTGAATGTGTTACGAGTCCTTGGTAGGGCTGCTGGCTTCCCTGTTGGATAAATGTTCCATTGCTGTCTTCTGGTACCATCTCAGTGTGTATGAAGACCTAAGTCCTAACGTGAGTCCTAAAGCACTTCTGTGTGGCTTTCAGGCACTAGTATTGCAAGTATGGCTCAGGTTCTCTCAGAAAATCTGCCAGAAATGAAGGCCTCAGGGAGTTCTGGGCACTCATGAGCATTTGAGGAAATGTTCTTTGATTAGCTAGGCTCTTATTGGAGGGCTTAACAGCTGAGGACACTAGATGCCAGGATGGGTTTGAGTGGGTTGCCTCTAGGAATGAGTGTGTTCCATTGTTGAGATATGGCCAGCCATGCCAGGGGCCACATCTTATTGGTGTGATAGTCCTTGGGGATTCTGCTCCATAATCATTGTGCCGTGTGTCTCGTTCTATGAGAGCAGAGAGGAAAACTAAAGTGCTTCCCACCTTCACATAGCAAATGTGCTTCCCTGTGTTCATCAAAGAACCTGCTGCCACTGAAGCACTCAGATGGCTGGATCCAGCAGCTTGGGTGGAGGCTGTGAAGCCAGGCTGCATCTCTCAAGGCTCAGCCTCCAACTTTGCCCCTGCCCTGCCCAGCCTGGCTAAGCAACTAAGACTTAATGAGACAGCCTGAGCCTCAACTTCACAGGAGCCACATGGGGCTAGAAAACTAAATATCCAGTTGTTCCAGCATCCTCAACAAGTTGTCATTCAAAGTTCCTGCCACTCTCTCCTGACTCCTTGAAAGGGAGTAATGGAGGCAGATGTGGATACTCCAAGTTAGTCCATCCATACCTTGGAAAGACCATTAGGACCAGAGTGATGCTTCCCAAGGGCCAGCTCAGGTGCCTACACACTCAGGGGCATGAAGCCCACCAAATCTGAGCTGAAGGGTAGTGTGTCAGGAATGGGAGCCCCAGCTGAGAGGTCCAGGAAGCACTGTATAAATAAGTAAGGTGTTATTTGGTGGTTTTTTTCATATTGTTTTGTTTGTTTGTTTTTTATGACAGGGTTTCTCTGTGTACCTGTGGCTGTCCTGGAATTTGCTCTGTAGACCAGGCTGGCCTTGAACTCAGAGATCTGCCTGCCTCAGCCTCCCATGTTCTGGGATTAAAGGCGTGAGCCGCCACCGCCACCACCACCCACCTGTTTATTTTTTTTAATTATGTTCTTATTTAAAAATAATGCTTTATTCAGCCATAATCTTTATTTTTGTACTATTAAAAAATAAATCAGGAAAAAAGATGTAGGAAGCTCCTCTCCACCCCATTGTATCACCAAAGTACAAGACAGTTTTCTGTTGGCTTTTTCTACTGGACTTATTTCTGCTCTCTTTTCTTTGCATAACCTATTTATTTTTCACATTACTGTAATTAACCCATGAGCTCAATTGTGTGATCTATTTTTTACTTCACGTAAGCATTTTCTTTATTAATATAATCCCTTCTTAAATTAACTTTTTTTCCAAAATGGACACAGTTTAATTTGTTAAAGTACTTACCACCAAAAAAAAAAAAAATGTCTACTTGAACTGTGCCACAAAGAAACTGCAAATGATTACTCATTCATCTGACAATTATTTATCAGGCCCACTGATGTATCAGGGCAGCCCTCAGTAATTACAATTTTTAATGGCTGAATAGTATTCTCTCAAGAGATTGTAATTCGCTTAATTATTTGGCTATTTTTAGAACTCTAGGCATCAGGATTTGTTTCACTCTCTTGCATGAGAATCTGCTGAGCATCTTGGGGCAGAACATTCACCCTGTCCTGAGGAGAGGACCCAGACAACAGCGCAGCCTAAGGAGCTCTCCAGAAGGGCATCTGAATGTGCCAGAAGGGCTCACTCGCTGCAGCCTTGCCAACTTTAGGTATTCCATAAGTATCTAGGTCAGAAAACATCTACTTTGCTTTGTCTTCAGCTAATTGCCATTAAGGGCAAACATTTTATACAAGTTTCTAAATTGGATATATTTTGGTTTTAGTAAATTACCTGGTCTTAAATTTTATTTACTGGAGTTTTCAATGTTTTTGTGTATGTGTTTGAATTAAGAGAATTAATTTATATAAGGAAAAATGGTGTGATATATTTGCTGTAAAACATTTTAACCTCTTGGTTCTTTGTCTTTTGATTTTTGACCACTCATAAGATAATCACTTTTCTGATGTCTTATATCGATTCTAGGCTTACAGAATCTCTTGTATTTAATATTTTTAAATTTTATGTGTGTGTTTTGCTTGCATGTATGTCTGTGCCTGGTGCCAAAGGAAGCCAGAAGAGGGTGTCAAATCCCCTGGAATTTGAGTTCCAGATGGCTGTGAGGCTCCATATGAGTGCTAATAACTAAACCCAGGTCCTCTGTAAGAGCAGCAAAGAGCAGCCAGTAATTTTAACCACTGAGCTCTCTCTAGCCCCATTACATGATTTCTTTACAAAATTCTAAGAGGTAGGAATTCTATGTTTATTCTCCCCATTCCTCATTTGTAGTTACATTTAAGATAGTTAAAACTTTTTATTTCTGTACTAGGGATTGATGCGAGGGCTTTAGGCATGTACCCCCATACTTCCCTATCCTTTTTTATTTAGAGTTTTAATTTATTGCCCAGACTGGCCTTGAACTCACAGTTCCCTTGAACTTACAGTCCTTTTGACCTCAGCCTCTCCAATAGCTGGAATTACAAGTATGTGATCCCATGCCCAGAAAAAATATTTAAGTCTCTAATCTGGGAGTCAGCATCCTCTTTGGTAACGTGTCAGATGGTATATTCCACTTTGCAGAATACATGGTCTTTGTTACAACTGCCATACTCTTTATGGAAAACACAAACATAGACACAGACATATGAAAATGAATGGGTATGACAATGTGCTAATAAAACTTTATTCAAAAGCACATTTTGCTGCACTTGGCCCTTGAGCTGTTTATACTAAACCTTATTTCATGCAAAAGAAATTCATTTCAGGACTATGAGGTAAGAAGGCAATGTGTCCCCTCAGCCAGGTTGCCACCAGTCCACATTTCCTTTATCAAGTTATCTGTTCCTTAAAGAGTTTGTATTGAATCTTTCATCTTACCCTCAAAATAAATCCCATTGACATGTTCCCTAGTGCCACTGGAGTTCCTGGACAGCACAACAAAAAAGCAAAGAGGGAATCAAGGAAGAGAAGAAATGGGGAATGCTCTGTGGCTATTCCATTCCAACTGATACCTATCTTGAATGGTGACCACTAGCCTCTCTGTTTCTCTGAATGAACATTTTGGAGAATGAGCCATCCAATTTTCCCTTTCTGACCTCACTTGGGAACTTTGTTAGTCCCTAGACTGTCCCAGAACTCAGAATTCCTTTCACATTAGTATTTACCCACAAACCAGAACCAGGTTATAAAAATGCTGACGTTACTGAACTAAAGTTTACATGGATGGATGGCCAGGACCATGATGGTGGTGTGGGGCGTAATAGAGCAGGGAGGGATTCTTGATTCAGATTAGGCCATCTCTACTAAAACCATTTGGTGTTTGCAGAGCACAGCTCTGTTTCCAGAGCAGAGCTAGGGTTCTGTGTCACATCTCAGTCCTCAAACTGACTGCCTCTTCAGGCACAAGGGTCTTTTCCTCTCCCCATGGGCTTCATCTCCATTTCTCCCAGTAGACTGTGGGACCAGACACACTACATCTTGGCATGGAGCCACAGATCTGAAACTGATTACTGTGGCCTAGGAATAGCTGGTCCAGGGTTCAAGATTCCTAGGGAGTGCCAGGAGGGAGGCTGCCAGTGGGAATGGGAACCTAGTGTGGAAAATGAGGGAAGGGGGTATGTATGTATGGCACATGGTAGGGACAGACTCTCTTCTCAGCACCCACCGAATCTAGTCTCCCTTATGGCCTTGTGGCCCTCTAGCTCAATGAACAGTGACTGGATCTTTGTTTGAAAAGGCCCTATCCTGGGGAACCAAGCAAGAATAGCCACTATAGTCTATTCTTTGGGTCCAGGAAGGAGAGAAGGTCTGGGGGTTGGGGGTAGCTTCTTGGGATCCTTGGACTGATGGTCCCTGGGAGGTCTATTGAGCTGTCTGGGCATGTAAGTGAGCCCAGACAGGGTCAGAACTCTCAGGCTGTCCCGTGTGTCTCTGTCACCCTTCCATAGAGGAGGAAGCAGAAACATATCATTAGAATCTCCTTAGGGGATGAGTGGAAAATATTCCACATGCCTATCTCCCAAGGAGCAGCTTTTTGCAACTACACTACCCATCAGTGCCTCTCCCAGCTCTCAGCCTCAAGGGGCATCTATCCATGAACATTTAAGGGACAAGTGGGGAAATCTAGAGGAGGGCCTGGGTTGGGCCCATAATGGGCTCTGAAGCCTTCTGAGGAAGCACACTTGGATCCCTGACTTAGTATTCATGGCTACCCCGTGGACACTGCAGAGTCTTTGAGGTGCAAAACTCAGTCCATGTATCCTGGTGGCATCCAGGCTTCAGGTCTTGCTGTCACAGCCAGTTGAGGTTGGTGAGGATGCTGGAGCTGTATCTGGCAGCCTTTCAGATGACCCTCCCTGGGCTGTAGCTTCTAAGACATCCTTTCTTGGGGCTACCATGGGTCACTGGCCTTTACTTCCTCTGTTACTGCATTTGACAACAGGCAGCAGTTTGAGTCAACCTGGGATATAGATCTGAGTGTTCTGAGTTGTTGCTTCTGGGTCACAGAGGTATCAGCAAGAGTTGATTCCCATATCTAATCTTTTCTATCCCCAGCATTCTTGCTCTCTCCTCTGCTAAGAATATCATGGTCAAGGATTTTTCAAAGGAAAGAAAGATACCTTTGAGGGTACTCCTGTACCCTCAGAATTCCACACAGTGGCAAGCTTATTTTTTAATAGCTTTTTGTACATGGGATTGGTCTTCTGGGTAAGTTCGATCACAAAAAGGGCCCAAAGAGGCTACTTTATGAGCATTTGAGACTCCCATACATTCAGCTCCTGACCTTGATGCCAGTGAATTCCTCCTACCCCTGACTTCTGACTGTTGGCCCAAAGACTTTAACCTGCTTACAGAAACAAAGCCCCTACACATGGGACCTGTTTCCCCAGGAGGACACACTAATGCCCTGTCGTCTTCTTATCTAGTCCCAGCTTGTCCTAGCTAAAAGGACTCAGACTAGCCTGTAGCCCCAATGGACTCCAGCTGTCTATAATTTCCTTAATTACCTGTTTAGGTTTTGGCTATTTCCGGTTGCTGGGCTGACTCTGAGATTGGACTGGTACCTCAGTAGCCAGCAGAGCTAGGAGACTTAGGTGTCCTTCCTTCCAGCAGGGAGTTTTCTGGCTCTAAAGAGCTGGAGGACTAGAACCTGCTGCCTCCTGTGCAGGAGGTTTCACAGAGGCTAGCTATGGTGGCTTTGTGTCTCCTTGCCTCTCTAGAAACTACAGGGTGTCCCAGCTGTCTGTGCTTTAGGGAAGGAGGGAAGTGGGGGCCAGCATGTGCAGGATGCATGCGGGGGTGGGGCACAGGGCTGGCTTGGCTCCTGCTGCAATGCAGCTTTCTGCCCGCACAGCTCGCTGTAATTGGATAATTAGTGTCATTATGCTTCCTGCCTATCAGCTTCTCCAGCTCCTGCTCCCCAGCTCTCTCCTTTTTCAGCTTCTGCCTTCTATGGCAGAAAACAAATGACTGTCCCCTTTCTCCATGGAGAGTCATGACCCCAGTAACCATACTGCATGGCCCTTGACAGAGAGGAGTTTTCAAGTTCCCTTTGTGACCCAGAGCCATTCCACACTATAAGAACCACTTGTGTGGGCATGTTGACTCATCCCACAAAAAACATTCTAGGGACCCCAGAGCAATGTGGGATCCAAGCAGGCCTAGGGATGGCCCCTAAAATGGGAAACATCCTAAGAGGCACATGAGCCTCCTGGTCACAACGTTCTGACCCAGTGGAGCCTGGTCCTGCTCTTTGAACTCTGGGGCCTGGCTGATGTCAGCTTCAGAATGGACGGAGATGGAAGGTTTTGGAAAGACACAGGAGGCAGAACTGACAAACCGAATAAAGTCCTTGCTCTGACCTGCTTTTCTTTCCCTGACCTTCAGAGAAATGGATCAAGCACCTTGAAGACCTGCACTGGGTGCATACTAACTCATCAAGAAAAGACAAAGTCCTGTTTCCAGGGAGGCTGAGTGACTCTGCAGCCAGTGCTTGAGCTGTACAAGGACACAGACTACCCAGTCACTTTATTAACTCTTTGAATTGGTTCTAATCAGGTGTCCATTGCTTTCTTGGATGTGTTAGGCAGTCACTTAGCAGAGGAGCCATACAGAATCCTCTGAAGGCAAGTTCACATCTGCTTCTACTCCTTGATGGTGATATGACCTTGAGTGAGTGCCTCAATCTCTATACCTTAGATTCCTATACTCCAAAGTAGGCATCCTCATCCCTTGACATAGAGCCTCTTTGTGCAGAGCAATCATAATCATTCCCACAATGCCTTGGTGCACAATACTCAGCACGGTCCCCTGGCTTGGCTTGCATGTGACAGGACTGACCTTGCATCTCTTTGTTATAGTCCTGTCTTCTCCCTTCTGCTTTGACTAGAACATTTATGACAGTGTCAAATAATACAGATAGATGAGAGGGAGCCAGGCTATGGGTGGTCACATACAGGGAACCCATAAGAGTATGAGATTTAGAAGGCCCTGGGAAGTTTGGGAAGCCTCCTAAACTCCCCATAACCATGCCTAAATTGGGCACATAGTGAAGGGGGATGCTTGAGTTTTTCCCTCTGCATCTCCAGTTTCTTCAGCTTATGGGGCTGTCCTCTTTAGTAGAACCAGGAATAATAACATCTCTGTCAGCAAAGAAGTTCATTTCTGGCTCAGGTAGAAGTCTAGCTGCACAACCTGTGGCTGCTGTGATGTCTTCTTTATATATAGGTATCTGGGCTCCTATATGATACATGTAGATCCACATGCAAAATGACACAAGAAAACCATTACCACCTGATCCTCACACCAGCATTTCAGCCAGGAGGTTAAAGAAGAGCAGGGGAGAACGTGTCACTTCTCTTTCACGATTCAACTTTGTACCTTGAAGTTGTTCCTGTCACTTCTATTTATATCCAATTGGCCAGAGTGTGGTCACATGGTTATATGTAGCTGCAAGGGAGTCAAAAGAATACAGTCATTGACTAAACAATAAGACATCTAGCTAGCAAAATATCATATAGTCTCTTCCAGAACATTCCAAGGGTCCATTAGTACTCCCCAAAGCCATTTTGGCAGTAGGGGTTGAACTCAGGGCATCATAATGGCTAAGCTGTGTCCCCAGGCCTACTTTTACTTTTTTTATTTTGAGACAGAGTCCCACTAACTTACCCAGTCTTGTCTTGAATTCATTCTACATCCCAGTCAGGTCTTGAACTTTCAATTCTCCTATCTCAGCCTAATAAGCACCTGGAATTACAGGCTTTAACCAACCACCAGGCCCTGCTTCCAAAGTCACATTCTGTGCATAGAATTCACTCATCTTGAGGCCAGGCTTTCCCCCAAGTGATTAGACCATCCCTTCTGAGGATGGACTGGGCTTGCTACTCCCAGGGAAGCTCTGCCAGTAGCTACAAGAGAGGGAGTACATGCCTGCTCCAACCATTCCCAAGTAAGAAAGCAATTTAGGCATCATAATGGTAGACCACTTGCTTAGAATGCTTGGACCAGAGGGTCTACCCCTAGCACCACAAGACATAAACAAAAGTGGTCCAAGTAGGTAGGCAATAATGGTAACAGCAGATAGCACATAGCAGGGATGGTGCACACAGGCTGTGGGATGTGTGTAGGGTACATGGGAAGGGATTACTTAGGCTGCCATTTCCCTGACAGGGGTCTCCCTAAATGCTCATTTCCACATGAGCAGAATGGACTGCTGTTTTCACTTGTCTGAGGAGTGAGATAATATGACTTGGGACACCACAAAAGACCACTCAAGCTCCCTATATACCACCTTGGACACAAATAAGAAAACACAAAACAGGACATTAGAGCCATTAGAGCCTGAAGCATGTACCACATCCTCGTTGCTGTACCACCATCAGCACCATCAATCTCCAGAACTTGCTCATTGTCCCAAGCTGCATCTCAGCCCCACTAAACACCAGCTCCTTATCCTCCTCTCCAGCCCTCAGCACCCATCATCCTACTGCCTGTCTCTATATAGCTAGTGACTCTCAGGGCCTCCAAGAAGTGAAGCCAGACAGGCTCTGTCCTTTTATGTCATCCACATCATAGAATGTGTGGAAATCCCCTTACCTTTTAAAGACCGATTTTCCATTATAGGCAAATGGAGGGACACCCAATCTGTTTGTCCAGTCGTCCATCTATGGACATTGGGCTGCTTCCACCTTTTTGGCTACAGTGAATAATGTTTTGTGAGCATGGCTATACAAGTCTCTGTGGGTCTTAACTTTCTACTCTTAGAAGATGAAGAGCTGCTGTAATATGATGCTGAATTTTTTTTCAGAAACTGCCACAACATGTTGCACTGTGGCTGCAATATCTATCATTCTTTCCTGAGGCCTATTCTGACTGGAGATCTTGGAGCCCAACCAGAACCTATAAAAGCAGGCAAATATGTGGCCACAAACTTGGCTGAGCATAGGATGCCCTTGAAGGGTGTTTGATTGAGTGGAGGTCTCAAACCCCCTTTTGGAACGGACAGATTGCCAGGTGGGGAGGCTCATGCAGGGCTTTCCTGGGCTGCCCTACGTAAGACTAAAGTGATTGGCTATCAATTAGATGTTGAACCACCCACAATCAAGGGTAGGATTAGGCAATGTCTGGATCTGTACCATCCCCATGATTCTGAGTGTAGGTTTTTCTGGGATCCATACTCCTTAATTGGAGCCTCTTTTGGGACTTCTTTTCCTATGTGCATCTGGTTTTCCTCAGGATGAGAAGGATCCCTATGGCCTTGCTGACAGCCCCCAGCCTGATTCTCCAGGTGGCCTTGGTAGACTTCCCTACAAGGGCAGGACTTCAGTCAGGTGGATGCATGAGCAAGGAGGGGTACCATGGCGTCGGTTGATCCTCTTCTGTTGTTATTGCTTTTGCTCAAAGCTGTTCTGGGCTTAGAGCTATTCTGTGGTGGCAGCAGCAATAGCAGAGTGTGCACAGATTGTACCAGGAACAGGGGGGAGGGCAAGGGTAGAATGGTATTGGAGGCGGGGTCTGTCCCTTTAAATCTGTTTTCTCAGTTTTATTTCCTTCTCTTTTCCCATCCTCCTCCCTCGACCAGCAAAAGTGGTGGGGCTGTGAGGGCCCAAGAGCTGCAGTGACAGTGTCTCTGAAATATTAATGAGGCTTTTCTCTGCCTGACTCCTTCCCTCCCCCTCTCTGGCTGCATGCTGGCCTTGTCCTTGGGTGGTCACCAAGGTGTATCAAGCAGAAGGGTGGGGCAGAAGTGGACAAGAAGGCAAGGGCCCTGTGGTGAAAAGGAAGATGTGAGAAATCAAGGGTTAAAGCATCATCCTCAGCCTCCCAAGCCAAGCCTGTATCTGCCCCCATCATGTAAGACCCAGGAGTGGACAGCCAGCTGCCCTGCAAGATTCCCTCCTCCCAGACTTTTTCCCCACCTGCTCCCTAGCTGGGCCCCAGGCCCCACCCAGTGTACAAGTGTGGCTGGAATATCTGACTATAAGGCAAGAGCTATGCTGCTCCTATTCCTGGACCTTCTCTCTCCACTACATGGGGCAGGCTGCTGTTTTCTAGGTGTCTGGAGATAGAAAGATGCCAGAGCCTATTAATTCAAGGACTGCTCCCCCCCCCACCCAGTGAGTCACACTGCTGAGCCCTAGTCATATCTGGAAGGAGAGGCCTAATTTGGTGAGTCCATAGGGAGATACTAGTGGGTGGTGAAGGGACCCAGGCTTCTGCCTCCTGACCATCTAGAGAGACTCTTGCCTTAGGTCCTAAACCTGGCTCTAGCACCAGAGCCATTTTCAAGCCCAGGAGTTATGAACTGGATTTTATTTTCAGGGGGACTGTTCTTGTCACTCAGAGCCCAGAAACTAGGGAGTAACTTGGGACTGGGACTTCCTGGCCTGCAGCTGGTGCTGGTGTCCAGTGATATCTACCACAGGAACAGTGGCAGTATTTGGTGGCCATATGTCCCATCACTGGTATGAGACATGTGTTCACACAGTCTTGCTAGTGCTAGGTGAGGGCAACCCTGGACTGTTTCCAGTCCATATAATGAATTTTAATGCATTTTTAAAGTTCTGACATGGGGAAGAGCAGTGGACTTTGCTTTTTATTGCTTGACTATTCTTAACATGAGGCTGGGCAGCCCTACAGAGCAAGTAGAACAAAGGGTTCTACCTGAGCCTGTTGGAGAAGCTACTCAAGGGTAACAATGGGGTGTCTTAATGTGGGCAGCTAGGACTCACCTCTAACCATCAAACAAAAGCTTAATGCCTAAGGTCTCTGGTCCCATCTGAGCCCCAATTCCCCCTGTGAAACAAGTATTGTGCACAGTGAGCTGCAGTAAGGGTTGGTGAGTTTTATTGTAGGTATTGTTATCCCATGGACATTGACAACTCAAAGTTTAGTGTCAAGAGTGGGATCACAAGAGGAAGCCCAGAAGCAGAGAATTCTTCCCTCAGGAACTGCTGCTCAAGGGCTGCCTGGGCTCAAGGGAAGCAAATATATGAAACCTAAGGAGCTGGCAGAGAACCCATTTAAGGTGGAGAGAGAGAAGGAGGGGGAGAGGGAGGAGAAGAGGAAGAGAGAGAGAGAGAGAGAGAGAGAGAGAGAGAGAGAGAGAGAGAGAGAGAGAGAGGGGAGAAGAGGAAGAGAGAGAGAGAGAAGAGCTAGGAAGGAAGGAAGAAACTTTGTCAAGCTTGGTCAAATCTGGTCAAGCAGATTTGAGTCAGTAGAAGAGTAGGTGCTCCATTTGGGCCTCAAGGGATTAAAATGTCCAGGTCTCACTGGATGGAAGAGTCCAGAAGGCATTTTGGGTGATGATTCTGGACTTGTGCTATCTTCTTCAAAACCCTACTATCTCCTAGGGTAGCAACCTGTTGACAGTGAGGGTGAGCTGAGCCAGAGAATCCAATGCAAGTTTCTGCTCTCTCTCTCTCTCTGTCTCTCTCTCTCTCCTCTATGATGTTGGCCAATTTGTACCAGACTGGAGCAAATGCCAGAAGGTCCAAGTGCCCCTCTGTGGAGGTTCTCAATTCAATTAAGCCAATTAAGGTCTGAAAGATGAAAGAGCACAGAAATGGTACCTTCCCCGCCCTTTTGATGCCTACAGGCCGTTCTCGGCAGCCAGCCCAGGCCAGAAAGTCTGTCAGGCCTGCAGAACTGATAGGCCTAGTCACTTCTGTCCTTGGCCATTTCAGTGATGGCTGCTGTCCTTATTAAAACTGGGGGAGGCCATCATCCAGGTTTACAGACAACCCAGGGATGAGGAGAACATATGCCTTCTGCTCTCTCCAGCAGCCAAGAGTCACTCAAAGGGACCTCCTCTCAACTGATGTCTTCTATCTGTCCTGTGGCCTGTTGAGTGAATGAAGATGAGGAAAGTTTGAGTAGCCACCCGTCCTGGCTTCATGCTGTGCAGGATAATGCTACCCACCTTACAGAGCTCCAAGATTTTCTCTCTATGAACCAGGCCCCATTCACTATTATCTCCAGCCCTATGGCCATCTGGGATAGATCACTCAGTGCATTTTGGCAACTCAGTGGTGAACAATGTGTCTCAAAGAATTAAAGATGCAGGTAAAGGTATTTCCTGTTCATGGCTATGGCCAGCCCTAGGAAGTAGGAATGGACTATGGGATCTTGGGCTCAGCAGCAATGAATTATGGCTGGAAAACTAACTGGTAAATATATTCTAGAGAATGTTCCACAGGAACATTAGAACTAATAGAAGCTTTTTGGATATCAACAGGTGGTGACAAGAGAGAAGGATGTGTTGTTGAAGCTCAGACATGGTCTCTGGTAGAGCCAGGGTGGGGCATGGGGAACAGGCCAAAGTCAGAGGAGGGGCTGGAGATTGAATAGGTGTGTGGCAGATCCAATCACAGATTATGGGAAGACTTTCCTGGAGTGATGGTGCCTAAGCCAGGGAAAGGAGGTTTCAGGGCAGTGTGGCAACCAGTTGCTAGCCTTTAGGGAGATCTCTTTTGGTAAACAGTGTCATGTTTGCTTTGGGAGGGGGATGGGGAAAAGGAAGCTAGCCATGACTGCCAGTCAGGGTGTTGGGGAATACTGAGATGGGGAAGACAACTTGACCCCAGGACAGTCACAAGGAACAGAGGTTCTGTGAGCTCCAGCTGTATCCCTCTGGATACAAGGAGGTAACATGGCTTGACCTCATCAGAAACAATGGCCTTACCACCCTACCCAGGGTCTATAAGGCACTGAAGGTCTAGCCATCTTCAGCAATGACAGCAATCCAAAGTCAGGAGCACCTCTATATTGCAAGTCAGAAACTGGAAGGAGGAGGTGCATGACAGAAATGTTCCAGTTACATTAGGGAAGTCCTGGCCTCCTCCAGGACTCCTGGGCCTGAGTGACTGTAGCAGTGGCCTACAGGTATCTGCTTTGAAGAACATGTACCCATCTCAGAGCCCAATAGGCTGTTCACTTCACATTCCAAGCCTAAGAGCTCCCCCATCTCCAGGTGGTCAGAACAGCTGAAAAGATTAATGGGCTTCCAAGGAGTAAAATCCTTCATCTGGCTTCCCTTTCCTGAAGAGTCCCTGTGGAGTCTTTAGGGAACTCAGCTAGGAACATGCAGGTCCTCAGATGGAGCCCCGGGCCTTCAAGCTCAAGGCGAATAGGCCCTTACCTGAGACAAGTACTGGTTACCCCTCCACAAGAGCTGAAAGTGCCCCCTCTCACATTTTCACCTGGGTACATATAGCCCTGTGGATCTGACCTTTCCTTGCAGCCTTGCCTAAGAAGCTGACTCATAGGGGGGCTGTACTGGCTGAAGCCAGTGCCTACACAGACAAACCAGACCTATTCATCTTCTCCAGCAGCTAGCAGGTTGGGAGTGGCAGAAGTAGAGGACAGGTGCACTCAACTGCTTATGCACTGGAATATCAGGGAGCCACTCAGTTGAGGTCAGAGAGGTGAAGGTAGTCAGGATACCATCCTAAGCCAAGGTCACCTGGGGTAGGGGTTGAGGGAGGCAGATATCACTTGAAAGCTAACATAACTACCTTGAAGGAGCAGTCTCAATTTCTTCTGGCTCTGTCATTTCCCTTAACCAAGCCTCAACTTCCTGTGCTGACAAGAGAGTGATATTTATCACCCTCTCGTAGGTGGTTGGCATGGCACATCCACAGAGTGCCAGTGGAAGGAACACACTCTACCCAGCTTCCCATGGGTCCATTGCTTGCCCCTGGCATCTCGGAGTCATTGCTTCTGGCTGCTGCTGTTCAGCCAAGCAAAAGGGCTGCAGTCTTTGCCCCTCCCGCCAGCCTTGCTTAGCTGCTTCTCCTCCTCTCAGTCTTTTCTTTCCCTTGTCCTTCCTAGAGGCCTTCCCTGAAACTCCAGGGCTTTGGGCCTCTGAAGGGAACCTTATTTCTACAGCTCAGCCACACAGAGAAAATCAACTAGTTTAATCTTGTGGACCTCTCACACAAAAGGTCAGTGCTTGCCGTGTAGTAGATGCTCAATAAATATTTGTTAGATGACCAACTGGGAGACTTGGTGAGAGAAAGGTACATAGGATTGGGGAAAATATGGGGAAGTCATCTTGTATTTGCCATTTTCTTCCCACATCTTCTAGAAGTGAAGGCTGCTCCATGTAGAAACTAATGAAACTGTTAACACTCAGGCACCCAAATTGTGAAATGGTAACCACTTGGGATGGACACTCTAAGTCTCCCCTTTCCCACCCACCACCCTTGTCAATGGGCACACACACTTCTTCTTGAGAGTTGAAGCTCCCTGTTTGGAGCATGAGCGGGAATGTTTTTATTGCTCCCTAAAACATCTGCTCTTCCTCTAGGTGTGATACTCTCAATTCATGGCAACCCATAGGGCTCAGAGGAACTAACCTGGAGAGCAAAGGTCATGGAGTTAACCGTCTCTATTTTAGCTGCATAAAGGCTTTTTGTCTTTCTTCTGGGCTCCAGGTTATTTTTTCCTAGATGGATTTCTGAGTTCTGATTTTGAGAGGATTGTTCTGAACCAGTTTTCCCCCAAAGGTGAGAGGCCTAGTCTGACCAAGCATATTGTTCTAGGGGAACATGGCCTTGAGGGAGGAGGAGGACAGGTCCAATGGGGTCTAATGGCTCCATTCAGACCCCATGAAGGCCAAAGATGCAACTCCAGGGGATAGCAGTTTCCTAGGTAAGGTAAGGTGCACTGATGAAGAAGATAAATATAATAGCCTCGGGAAGCCCTAAAAAGGGGACGATTGTATGACCTGGTAGTGCTCTGGATGTTTTCAGAAAGGAAGACCTTAGCTCCTTTGTCATCTGGATGTGGTAGTAGTGTGTCAGCAGTGTCACTAGTGACCTGTGATTGCTTTGGGCTTTCTCCTGTGTGCCCTATTCTGGTCCCCCTCCATTTTCATTTCCCTTGTCCCTACCCTCCTTTCCCTGTCCATTCCTCTTTACCTCCTTCCCTACCCCCCTTTTTTTTCTATTATCTGCTTGCCACTGGGCTTCCTCATCTCCTCCTCCTACCCCCAGACACTCTGAGAGCCACAGAAAAACCCTTTACACTCAGCCTTGACAAGAAACCCATCTGGCTCTCTCCGTAGCTCAGTCTATCCTCTGGAACCTTGAACAGCCCAGACCTGAGCCACTGAGGGCTGCTGGGTATTTAGAGCAGAGCAGTGGGCGCTGAGCAAGTCTTATTCAGGCAAGAACAGGAAGATGGGAGGGTCAACAAGAAGCTAGTGATGGGCACTGATCTCTTGTGCATATAAAGCAAGAGCAGCTACTCTTGACGCCAAATGTATTGCCTTCTTTCCAAATGGGTTTTCAAGTGGATTAAAGAGGCAGTGAGAGCTAGCTGGTGCTTCCCCACCTAACAAACCCTAGAGCTCTGGATGGTCATAATAGGCAAGACTTGGGGGGGGGGGGTCTCTTTAGTGAGGCCTGGGAGATTAATTTGGCACTCATGAGTGATAAAGCACACTGAATGAAGATTTGCAGCAGAATCCCAGAACCCTGGTCCTTCATTTTTGTCTGAACCAGTCTCTTGGCATCTTCTTTCCTCCTTCTCTCCAGGTGTTCACACTTAGCCTCTTTTCCACCACCACCTTGCCTCAGCACTGGGATCTTAGGTGGACACCTGTCCCTAGCTGCAATTGAGTTGAAGCAGCACCTGTGAGAAGGCTAACAGACAGGATGGGCGACATGGCAAACAGTTCCATTGAGTTCCACCCCAAGCCCCAGCAGCAGCGGGAAGTGCCCCATGTGGGTGGCTTTGGATGCACACTGGCAGAACTACGAAGCCTCATGGAGCTCCGAGGTGCTGAGGCACTGCAGAAGATTCAAGAAGCCTATGGGGATGTCAGCGGGCTGTGCAGGAGGCTGAAGACCTCACCTACTGAGGGTAAGCCACTAGGTTGGACAGGGAAAGGGATAGCCTAGGAACATGGGGTCTTTCTTTCCCCTGGGGCATACTCAGGGCTCTGTGATACTGCTGCTGCTATGGTTGCCTTGAATGGCTCTGTGAAAGTAAGGCCCAGTTGACCCTCGGAGGACACAGAAACTGGGACCCTGATTATTACCCTCTGCTCAGTCACTTTCTCTTGCCTGGAAGGTACTTTGTGCAAGGGGAGATTATCACCCACTGGGCAACTAATTCCTGAGAGCATGAGTTGAGCCCTCATCCACACCTCTGTGATCGGTCATTTTCCACCCTACAAGAGGAAAAGAGAGGGGAGGGCAGATTAGGGCCAGTAAAGGTGGAGGATCCAAATGGAAACCCTCAACTTCTTCTTTCCAAGAAACAGAGCAGTGCCAACTGTCTCCTAGTGAAGGAAGAGGAAGCCATCACCTCTGTCTGTATATTTGTGCTTAAACTTGGGCTTAGTTAAGAGGAACCAGGAAAAAAGGGGGGATTCAGTGTGGGGCTCAAGTTGAAGGGGTCCTTCTCCATGCAAGGAAGGGGTGGCCTAAGGATTGCTTAGAGACATTTGAGTCTTGTGGGAAAGGCAGACCAAAACTAGGGCCCCATAGTCACATGGTACCGTTAGCAGTAGTGGTGCCTGGGACTGGGGTGATTGCCCGGAGGTGAAGTGCTTGCTCTGCAAACCTGAGGTCATGAGTTTGAGTTTTCAGCTCCCATGTAAAAAGCAGAGCATGGAGTGTGTTCCTGCAGTCGCGGCACTGAGGAGACAGAGATAAGAAAATCTGTGGGGCTTGTGTATCAGCCAGCCTAGCAAATCAGTGAACTCTAGTTTCAGTGAAAGACTCTGTCACAATTTGGTAGAGAGCAGCTGAGGAAGACACTAGACGTTTACCTTTAGTCATTAGCATATATGAGCACATGCACTCACGCACACACACACGAACATACACGAACATAAGTGACAGCAATAACAGGCTGTCCCAGAGAGATATGAGCCTGAGTCAGTGCAGGTCTCACACCAGTGAGCCTCTGCATGAAACATGGTGAGAGTACTCTAGAATATCCAGAGTGGAAGTCTGACTGCCATCTTGAGTCCTTAACTCCCTGGTGCTGGGGTTTTCTGTGGTGAGACTAGGGTCCTCAAAGAGCTAACTCTAGCCTCAGATTTCAGGAACTGGAATCCTTTCAAGCCCATCTGACACTAGCTTGGCAGGGTTACTGGACCTAACCCATCCTGGTGCCAGGTTTGCTTCTCAGCCAATGCTGATTGATTTTATCAGCTGCACATTTAGTTGTGACACTTTGGTGCACTCAGTCCTGCAAGTCCTGGCTGCCACCACCTGTATTCCTCCTGTTCCCTGGATCCCCTGTCCTACCCAACCCAGAGCCTCTAGGGCGGGCACACACCAGATGCTCTTACTCTAGTCTTGCCCCGAGTGGATTGAAGAAAGCATCATCTGTCCATAGGCAGTAGTGCATGGGCCCAAGGGAGCATTAGAGAGAGGGGAAGGCAAGCCCATGGGCCAGGTTAAGAACTCAAGGTATGATGGTCTCCCTGGGCCATCTGAGTCTTCCTGAACTAAGCTGTAGAACTGCTACACCCATGGACAACCTACTCAGCCTGCCTACCACACATGCCCTCGAACACACGCATGCACGCACGCACACACTCACCAGCCTGAAGCAGCATTCTGTCAGGGCAGATGGCTGGGCTCCATGCCAAAGGATCTCTTTCCTTCCTTCTCCTTGCCCCCCCCCCCCCCGAGGACTTAGGGCCTCTGAGAAGGCTGGGGTAGAGGGCTATTTAGATGCAAGGGCTCTGGCCTCTCCCAGATCAAAGGAAACAGATGGGCTTCAGCTGGCAGCTCTTCCCTCTGCCTGTCAGGCCTTGTTAAATATTTAAAATGTCAAGGCCCCTGGGAACCTGCCCGATTCTGCCACAGAGCTCCAGTGCTCATCTGGTGCCTCTAAATGGGGTGGGTATAGAGAAGAGCAGGTGCCCAGGTGGGTGGTTCAGCCCCGAACAAGCCTCTGAGACCCTAAGTCCCTATGGCAGCTTAAGGACCAGCCCTTTCCCCCCCCCCCCAGGCTCCTTGGGCCCAGCTGTGTGAGGCAAGGAGCAGGTGACTCTCACTCCTCCATTTCCTTGGCTCAGCAAACCTTGAGCAGGCAGGCTCCTCAGCAGGCCTTCTTAGAGGGAGGGCTTAACTGTACTCCAGGCCCCATGCCAATCCCCTGGAGCCCAGAAGGGGCTTGACAGAAGACAAGGGAGCCATGTTGGTAGAGGGGACTTTGGCAGTTATTGCACTAATCCACTAATCTCTTAGCCTCTGTAGCGATTCAGAGGATTCCAGAACCCATGCTGAAGAAGGACCTACCTGCTGCTCAAGAACCTTGGGGTAGGCTGGTAAGGGGGCTCAGTGCCATGCCCCTGTCTTGCCTGTTCTCCGCAGGCAGTCCAAAGGAGAGAGCAGATTAGCCGAGAGCCAACACAATGTGGTCCTAATCCAATTCTGATGGCATCTGGCCTCTGCTCTAGGCAAGCAGCCCCTGTGTGTCCGTGCCAAACATCCACCCTCTGTCCCCATATCTTGGACCTGCTAGGAGGGCATGTGCTTGGAACGAGAAGGGCCACAGCTAGCTGCTTTCTCTACTACACACGAAACATGGCAGTGTGGCACCTGTTAGGACCCCCAATCCCACAGAAAGGCCCGAACTTCAGGGTCAATCTGAAGGCAGCTGCCAGTGTCAGGCAAAGGAGATAGTGAAGCATTACTGCGGTGGGAAGGCCGATCCAAGGCCAAGGGCAAGGCAGAGGAGGGGAAGGGAGTGAGTTCCTGGGGAAAAGAGCCTAAGGGCCTTACTGGCCTTGGGGACAATCTGGGCATGTGAAGTAGGATAGTCAGGAAGCAGAGTCACATGGTGCCATGGGAATCATGGGCTTTCTAGAAGTTAGAATGGGTCACTTCCCCTCTCTGGGGGCTCCAGGCCAAGGGCAGTGTAAACCCCAAGTGTCTAGGAGCTCAGAGTTCTGGTACATCCCTTGTAATGTTGCACCTCTCATAGCTCCTTTAGTTGAAGGAGAAAAGGCTTAATCTGGAGGAAAGGTTGCCCCACCCCCAGCTTGGTCCTTGTCCCCACCACTGCTACCACAGAGACTGAAGCCTCCAAGACATCCTACTGGGGAAGCTCTGGGACTTCAGAAAGAGGCCTTTGGCCCCAGCAGAAATCTGAGCTGCCAGCCCAGGCCAGGCTCAATGAGGCCAGGGAGAGAACGGCAGGAACAGCTGCAGCCCTTCTGGGTGGGAAGGACACTGTGTGGCTAGATGGTGTGAACGTGCCAAGGCTGTGCTGGTTGTGACTTTTGCTCTTCTCAGTTCTCAGTTCTTCCACTTCATTCAAGCTCCACCCTGATCCTCTGCAGAAGGCCCGCTGCCAGCACTTCCTTATTGGTGATTGGTCTGGGACTGAGTCTTATAAGCCTTACTGAACTCAGCCTGCTGTGCATGCCCCATGGATTGGGTGACCCTTTATCTCACCACTCAGCTACTTCAGCAGGTGGTCAAAGCCATGCCAGTGACTACTGATGGGAACTTCAAGCTGCCATCCATTAGGTGTCAGTATGGAGCTGGTCCCTTAGGGGCATAGCACTGGAGTCCTGGGTGAACTTAAGAAGGGACTGGATCAGCCTGTAGGAGTGTAGCATCATCTCCCTTGCCTGAGATCTATGTAGAGGTTCCCTCCAGAGCCCTGAAGCCTAGAGTGAAGGTCCTCTCTGCCTTTGGACCCTGCATTGACTGAAGTGTCTCATGTTAAGACTGAGAGGGCCTGCACTGGAACCTCCTTTTCCTCTCCCCTCCTTGTTCTCAGTATTGACAGTCTCCTTAGCCTCAGCCATCCCCATTTCTCATGCTCAGGGATGACAAGTGACAGAATTGGATGAGAAGGGGTCATTGTGAGACCAAAGGAAACCATGAGGCTCCTGGAGGAGGTTGGCCACTGAATTTTGCAGAGCATCTCTAGGTGTACGTTCATGTGGCCTCCAGATCAAAGCTCATGTTTGGCCCCAGGGCCAAGCTCTGAGAAGGTGTAAAGTATAGGGAATTCGTGTGCCTAGGCACTTCCTAGGCACTGTGGGCACCTGACCTTGGCTTATCCTCTCCTCAATCCTGGCACAATAGCTCAGCCTCTGTGAAACCCTGTTGTCCTTTCCTGGTGCTGGTCCTTTCGATCTCCAGCAGAGTCCCTCTCACCATCCACTGTGGAACAGCCTCCATGCACAACATAGTGGATTGGTTTCTCAGACCACAGCTTGGTATGCAATGCCACAGACTTCTGATTTTGCTTCTTATGGCTGGCTGGCTCCATACTTCCATCTCAATGAGCTTCGAGAGTCTTCCTCATCTCCTCACAAGATAATCTCCTGTGTAGATCACTGGACCTAAGAACTTTCTCTCACACTCATTCTTTCTGCTCCTTTCATGAGAAACTTCTAGAAAGTAGGCCTCCATCCACCTCCAGAAGACTTTGCTCTATCTTTTTCAACAAGCTATGCTTCTGGACACACCCATGTCCCTGGTCCCTGGTTCCCTTGTGCTTTGCTCCTTTTGCAAGTTAGGCTATGTGGCCCTGACTGTCTTTGAACCAAGCAGGCCGTAGAGTAGGGTGGCCAAGGTCCAGGGGCTGCTTCACTTTTAAGGTGCCAGTGTTGCAAACGCTCAGTCCCATCTTGCAGGCCTGTGTGGGGCCTAGTGGCCAGCACTCTGCAAGAGACATAGACTCTAAGTGTTAGCATAAAACTTGGCCAATATTACCTGGACCCCCTAGATTGATGATATCTCCACAAATCCACTGAAGCCACCTAGGTATTGGTTCACCTACTTTCTACCCCAACCCAGGAAGCCTCTAGCTGCTGTCTTATCTATCCTTGGCCATGTAGTACCCTCATAGGTCCTTGCTGTTCTTTCCCTTGTTGGGTGTTATCACTTCTCTGCCAGCATCTCTCCCAGAAAGCTTAGACATGGAAGCAACAGCAGACATAGAAGGTACATGGCCTGGGTTAGTGTTTCAGTAATTGAGACATCCACAGACCCAGGGCCTCCCTCCCTAGGCCTGTTGTTTTATAAGTGCATCAGAAAATTGATAACCCCTTTCCTAGGCTACCATCCCTATCTCAGGCTAGGTACTCCCTGTGAGGGCTGTACTTGGTCCCCATGCTTGGTCCCGGGGCTTATAGTACCACTCTGCCTACTCTAAGTATCCACTCCAGAACTCTAGAGGCACAGGCTTTGGTCAGAAAGCCACAAAGGCCACTCTCGCAGCAACAGCAGCAGCAGCAACAACAATAGCAGCAGCAGCATGTTTGGCAGCAGCAGTTTAATCAGGGATGCTTAATGGCATCAAGGGCTAGCTGGTATCATCTTCTTCTGTGCTTCTGCCACTTTCCTGGGGCATTGTGTAGGCCTGGCAGACAACACCAATGACTTGGAGAAACGCAGGCAGATCTATGGGCAGAACTTCATCCCCCCAAAGCAGCCTAAGACCTTCCTGCAACTGGTGTGGGAAGCCCTGCAGGACGTGACTCTCATCATCCTGGAGGTGGCTGCTATCGTCTCCCTGGGCCTCTCCTTCTATGCACCTCCTGGAGAGGAAAGTGAAGGTAAGGGGTAAAGATTCTGGGCTGGGAAGAGGTCCTAGCTCTTGGTTCCCATGACTTCACCTCTCCTTCCTTTCTGTTCTCCTTCGTCTTTGGACACAGCCTGTGGGAATGTGTCTGGTGGGGCAGAGGATGAAGGAGAGGCTGAAGCTGGCTGGATTGAGGGGGCTGCCATCCTACTCTCTGTCATCTGTGTGGTGCTGGTCACAGCCTTCAATGACTGGAGCAAGGAAAAGCAGTTCCGAGGTCTTCAAAGCCGTATTGAGCAGGAGCAGAAGTTTACTGTCATACGAAATGGGCAGCTCCTCCAGGTCCCTGTGGCGGCCCTGGTGGTAGGGGACATTGCCCAGGTCAAATATGGTAAGTGTGTCCATCTTCATCTGCTCTGCCAAGAAAGCATCGGAATACCATTTCTGGGAAGGTTGAGCCAGTGAAACCCCTTTCAAGCTCAGACTGCCTCTCCAGTAGTTGTGTGTTTTCACCCTGAGATTGACACATAGGGGCTGTAAGGAGGGGCAGAAAAGGAGTTTGAGACACAACAGTGACCACACTGACCTCATAGCCTCTGAGGAGGTCTTCTCCCACTACCCCACAATACAACCATTGTCCCTGCTCAATGAGAGCTGGACAACGTGGTTACATGTGGATGATCCCCCTCAAAGGAGGAGGCTGAAAGAAGAGAGCTCCCCAGATGACAGGACCTCCCCTGGGAAAGGTGGGAAAAAGCAAAGGTGGGGAGGTCCCATGAACCCATAGCCTCTGATTCTGGCCTGGGATGGCATATAGGAGATCTTCTGCCTGCCGATGGTGTGCTCATCCAAGGCAATGACCTCAAGATCGATGAGAGCTCCCTGACCGGCGAGTCGGACCATGTTCGAAAATCAGCAGACAAAGATCCTATGCTGCTCTCAGGTGAGAGACACCTGCCTAACTAGCCAAGTGTAAGGTCACTTTGAAAGCCATTTGGCCCAGCATCCCCAGCTAAGTCATCCTGCCAGACTTGCCTTAGCTAGGGTCTCCCTGAGTAGCCCTTTGGTTGGGAAGTCTGAGAATGCTACCCATTGCCATGCCAGAGCAGGTTACTGAAGGCCTGGTGGTGTGGCTTCAGCCACAGGGCAAAGACATGGGCCTTCCCTGCTCAAGGGAGTCCTTGGTATCATAAATAGGACATTCCAAAGAGAGAGAATTCTGAAGTCAATATTGTGCTCTTTCCACATCCCACTAGAAATGACCCAGTGAGTGCTTTGTTCCTTTTCTAGAAGGTTCTCATTCAACCCACTTTTACCTTAATGGGAAATGGACAGAAAAGCTTAGATGGAGGGGCCAATAGTCACACTGACTTCTGTAAGACCCATACCTGCCTCAGGGAAACCCTCAAGAGCCAGCTTATGGCTGCTGAGTATGTCCTACCAGGCTGTACAAATCTTTATCTTAGTTCCTCTGTGTTTCTGTGCCAGGAACTCATGTCATGGAAGGTTCTGGGAGAATGGTGGTAACAGCTGTTGGTGTGAACTCCCAGACAGGCATCATCTTTACATTGCTTGGGGCAGGTGGAGAGGAGGAGGAGAAGAAAGACAAGAAAGGTAAGGCAGCCATGACTTCCAATGTACAGCGATGATGATGCAGTTTCTTCTATGTCCCTGTTCTTGCTTCTTTATCTGCATGCTGGTTCTTCTGGTTCTTCTTAGGGATCCTTCTGGTATTTTTCCATAGGATCCAGCAGGCCAATGACCCCTGTGTAGGGGCAGCTTTCCTTAGATGTCTATTCCCTGGTGGCTTTGGTACATCTGTCCCTGGGGTGGAGTGTGGTCACAGAAATGTAACCTCTTACCTCACTTTGAAAGATGCTGCTGGAAGCTGGGCGTGGTGACACACACCTTTAATCCCAACACTCAGGAGGCAGAGGCAGGTGGATCTCTGTGAGTTTGAAGCCAGCCTGGTCTATATAGTAAGTTCCAGGACAGCTGGAGCTATACAAAGAAACCCTGTCTCAAAAGAAAGAAAGAAAGAAAGAAAGAAAGAAAGAAAGAAAGAAAGAAAGAAAGAAAGAAAGAAAGAAAGAAAGAAAGAAAGAAAGAAAGAAAGGGAAGCAAAGATGCTGCTGAGGTCTTCATGCCCACTCTCAAGGTGCTCAGCTCTCACACAAAAGATCTTGGAGGTGGGAGGGTGTCATAAAATCCAAAGTGGAAGTCTCCTGAGCAAATAGGAATAGGTCTCAAAATGATAACCAGGACCAGAGGGTGCTAGGTGATGTTGGAAAAGTAGGCTCTCCAGAAAGTGGTAGTCCTGCCCTGGGGACAGTAATGGATAGAAACAGAATTTTAGAGTCTACCTTTCTGATGACCCCAGGCTCCCTAGCACAAAGCTACTATACTGCCTTCTCCCAGCCATGGTACTTAAAACCATGGAGTTACAGAGCTTCCCTATACCAGGCCCTGGTCTTCTGTGACTCAGGCATACACCATAGTTCTGGTAAGCAATCTATCTTCAGTTCTTTCCCACAGCCCAAGGTGACCAAGGAGCAGACATCTCCAGATGCATGCATGCCCATCTTAGGAGACCTGGAGCCAGAACAATTGGTCTTAGACTACACAGGGACAGACCAGCATGAGGAAGGACAAGTTAGTACTAGCCTTAGGTCACCTCTTAAATCCCCCTGTCCCTAGGGGCAGAGAGACATGAGCTGGCATGGATGCTATCATCAAAAAGCTTCCATTATCCTTATCCTTGTTTCCTGGCAGCCTGGTTCTGTGCCTCCCTATATGGACACTTCCCTGCTTTTAGTAGGTAGGCCAGATTTTCTTCCACTTGCACCAAGCCCCCTAT